>NW_020328040.1:0-94264 GCF_001858045.2 Oreochromis niloticus | reverse complement strand
AATCCAAGCTTGAAGGCATGTTTTCATAGTGTGATTTGGCCACCTGAACATCCTACCTAAATAAATCCAAGCTTGAAGCATGTTTTGATAGGTGATTTGGCCACCTGAACATCCTACCTAAAGAAATCCAAGCTTGAAGCATGTTTTGATAGTGTGATTTGGCCACCTGAACATCCTACCTAAAGAAATCCAAGCTTGAAGCATGTTTTCATAGTGTGATTTGGCCACCTGAACATCCTACCTAAATAAATCCAAGCTTGAAGCATGTTTTCATAGTGTGATTTGGCCATCTGAACATCCTACCTAAAGAAATCCAAGCTTGAAGCATGTTTTGATAGTGTGATTTGGCCACCTGAACATCCTACCTAAAGAAATCCAAGCTTGAAGCATGTTTTCATAGTGTGATTTGGCCATCTGAACATCCTACCTAAATGAAATCCAAGCTGGAAGCATGTTTTATAGTGTGATTTGGCCACCTGACATCCTACCTAAATAAATCCAAGCTTGAAGCATGTTTTCATAGTGTGATTTGGCCATCTGAACATCCTACCTAAATAAATCCAAGCTTGAAGCATGTTTTAATAGTGTGATTTGGCCATCTGAACATCCTACCTAAATAAATCCAAGCAGGAAGCATGTTTTATAGTGTGATTTGGCCATCTGAACATCCTACCTAAATAAATCCAAGCTTGAAGCATGTTTTAATAGTGTGATTTGGCCATCTGAACATCCTACCTAAATAAATCCAAGCAGGAAGCATGTTTTAATTGTGTGATTTGGCCATCTGAACATCCTACCTAAATAAATCCAAGCAGGAAGCATGTTTTAATAGTGTGATTTGGCCACCTGATCATCCTACCTAAATAAATCCAAGCAGGAAGCATGTTTTAATAGTGTGATTTGGCCACCTGAACATCCTACCTAAATAAATCCAAGCAGGAAGCATGTTTTAATAGTGTGATTTGGCCACCTGAACATCCTACCTAAATAAATCCAAGCAGTAAGGATGTTTTAATAGTGTGATTTGGCCACCTGACCATCCTACCTAAATAAATCCAAGCAGTAAGCATGTTTTAATAGTGTGATTTGGCCACCTGAACATCCTACCTAAATAAATCCAAGCAGTAAGCATGTTTAATAGTGTGATTTGGCCACCTGAACATCCTACCTAAATAAATCCAAGCAGTAAGCATGTTTTAATAGTGTGATTTGGCCACCTGAACATCCTACCTAAATAAATCCAAGCAGTAAGCATGTTTTAATAGTGTGATTTGGCCACCTGAACATCCTACCTAAATAAATCCAAGCAGTAGTTTTAATAGTGTGATTTGGCCACCTGAACATCCTACCTAAATAAATCCAAGCAGTAGTTTTAATAGTGTGATTTGGCCACCTGAACATCCGACCTAAATAAATCCAAGCAGTAGTTTTAATAGTGTGATTTGGCCACCTGAACATCCGACCTAAATAAATCCAAGCAGTAGTTTTAATAGTGTGATTTGGCCACCTGAACATCCTACCTAAATAAATCCAAGCTTGAAGCATGTTTTAATAGAGTGATTTGGCCACCTGAACATCCTAACTAAATAAATCCAAGCAGTAGTTTTAATAGTGTGATTTGGCCACCTGACCATCCTAACTAAATAAATCCAAGCAGTAGTTTTAATAGTGTGATTTGGCCACCTGAACATCCGACCTAAATAAATCCAAGCAGTAGTTTTAATAGTGTGATTTGGCCACCTGAACATCCGACCTAAATAAATCCAAGCAGTAGTTTTAATAGTGTGATTTGGCCACCTGAACATCCTACCTAAATAAATCCAAGCTGAAGCATGTTTTAATAGTGTGATTTGGCCACCTGAACATCCGACCTAAATAAATCCAAGCAGTAGTTTTAATAGTGTGATTTGGCCACCTGAACATCCTACCTAAATAAATCCAAGCTTGAAGCATGTTTTAATAGTGTGATTTGGCCACCTGAACATCCTAACTAAATAAATCCAAGCAGTAGTTTTAATAGTGTGATTTGGCCACCTGAACATCCTACCTAAATAAATCCAAGCTTGAAGCATGTTTTAATAGTGTGATTTGGCCACCTGAACATCCTACCTAAATAAATCCAAGCAGTAAGGATGTTTGATAGTGTGATTTGGCCACCTGAACATCCTACCTAAATAAATCCAAGCTGGAAGCATGTTTTAATAGTGTGATTTGGCCACCTGAACATCCTACCTAAATAAATCCAAGCAGTAAGCATGTTTGATAGTGTGATTTGGCCACCTGAACATCCTACCTAAATAAATCCAAGCTTGAAGCATGTTTTAATAGTGTGATTTGGCCACCTGAACATCCTACCTAAATAAATCCAAGCTTGAAGCATGTTTTGATAGTGTGATTTGGCCACCTGAACATCCTACCTAAATAAATCCAAGCTTGAAGCATGTTTTGATAGTGTGATTTGGCCACTGAACATCCTACCTAAATAAATCCAAGCAGGAAGCATGTTTGATAGTGTGATTTGGCCACCTGAACATCCTACCTAAATAAATCCAAGCAGAAGCATGTTTTATAGTGTGATTTGGCCACCTGAACATCCTACCTAAATAAATCCAAGCTTGAAGCATGTTTTGATAGTGTGATTTGGCCACCTGAACATCCTACCTAAATAAATCCAAGCTTGAAGCATGTTTTCATAGTGTGATTTGGCCACCTGACCATCCTACCTAAATAAATCCAAGCTTGAAGCATGTTTTGATAGTGTGATTTGGCCACCTGACCATCCTACCTAAATAAATCCAAGCTTGAAGCATGTTTTCATAGTGTGATTTGGCCACCTGACCATCCTACCTAAATAAATCCAAGCTTGAAGCATGTTTTATAGTGTGATTTGGCCACCTGAACATCCTACCTAAATAAATCCAAGCAGGAAGCATGTTTTGATAGTGTGATTTGGCCACCTGAACATCCTACCTAAATAAATCCAAGCTTGAAGCATGTTTTATAGTGTGATTTGGCCACCTGAACATCCTACCTAAATAAATCCAAGCAGAAGCATGTTTTGATAGTGTGATTTGGCCACCTGAACATCCTACCTAAATAAATCCAAGCTTGAAGCATGTTTTGATAGTGTGATTTGGCCACCTGAACATCCTACCTAAATAAATCCAAGCAGGAAGCATGTTTTATAGTGTGATTTGGCCACCTGAACATCCTACCTAAATAAATCCAAGCTTGAAGCATGTTTTGATAGTGTGATTTGGCCACCTGACATCCTACCTAAATAAATCCAAGCTTGAAGCATGTTTTATAGTGTGATTTGGCCACCTAACATCCTACCTAAATAAATCCAAGCAGAAGCATGTTTCATAGTGTGATTTGGCCACCTGACATCCTACCTAAATAAATCCAAGCTTGAAGCATGTTTGATAGTGTGATTTGGCCACCTGAACATCCTACCTAAATAAATCCAAGCTTGAAGCATGTTTTGATAGTGTGATTTGGCCACCTGAACATCCTACCTAAATAAATCCAAGCAGGAAGCATGTTTTGATAGTGTGATTTGGCCACCTGACATCCTACCTAAATAAATCCAAGCTTGAAGCATGTTTTCATAGTGTGATTTGGCCACCTGAACATCCTACCTAAATAAATCCAAGCTTGAAGCATGTTTTCATAGTGTGATTTGGCCACCTGACATCCTACCTAAATAAATCCAAGCTGAAGCATGTTTTGATAGTGTGATTTGGCCACCTGACCATCCTACCTAAATAAATCCAAGCTGAAGCATGTTTTAATAGTGTGATTTGGCCACCTGAACATCCTACCTAAATAAATCCAAGCTTGAAGCATGTTTTCATAGTGTGATTTGGCCACCTGAACATCCTACCTAAATAATCCAAGCTTGAAGCATGTTTTGATAGTGTGATTTGGCCACCTGAACATCCTACCTAAATAAATCCAAGCAGTAGTTTTAATAGTGTGATTTGGCCATCTGAACATCCTAAATAAATAAATCCAAGCAGTAGTTTTAATAGTGTGATTTGGCCAACTGAAAATCCTACCTAAATAAATCCAAGCAGTAGTTTTAATAGTGTGATTTGGCCATCTGAACATCCTAACTAAATAAATCCAAGCAGTAAGCATGTTTTAATAGTGTGATTTGGCCATCTGAACATCCTACCTAAATAAATCCAAGCAGAAGCATGTTTTAATAGTGTGATTTGGCCACCTGAACATCCTACCTAAATAAATCCAAGCAGGAAGCATGTTTTAATAGAGTGATTTGGGCACCTGAACATCCTACCTAAATAAATCCAAGCAGTGTTTTTAATAGTGTGATTTGGCCACCTGAACATCCTACCTAAATAAATCCAAGCAGTAGTTTTATAGTGTGATTTGGCCACCTGAACATCCTACCTAAATAAATCCAAGCAGTAGTTTTAATAGTGTGATTTGGCACCTGAACATCCTACCTAAATAAATCCAAGCTTGAAGCATGTTTTGATAGTGTGATTTGGCCACCTGAACATCCTACCTAAATAAATCCAAGCTTGAAGCATGTTTTCATAGTGTGATTTGGCCACCTGAACATCCTACCTAAATAAATCCAAGCGAAGCATGTTTTATAGTGTGATTTGGCCACCTGAACATCCTACCTAAATAAATCCAAGCTTGAAGCATGTTTTATAGTGTGATTTGGCCACCTGAACATCCTACCTAAATAAATCCAAGCTTGAAGCATGTTTTATAGTGTGATTTGGCCACCTGAACATCCTACCTAAATAAATCCAAGCTTGAAGCATGTTTTGATAGTGTGATTTGGCCACCTGAACATCCTACCTAAATAAATCCAAGCTTGAAGCATGTTTTGATAGTGTGATTTGGCCACCTGAACATCCTACCTAAATAAATCCAAGCTTGAAGCATGTTTTATAGGTGATTTGGCCACCTGAACATCCTACCTAAAAATCCAAGCTTGAAGCATGTTTTATAGTGTGATTTGGCCACCTGAACATCCTACCTAAATAAATCCAAGCTTGAAGCATGTTTTGATAGTGTGATTTGGCCACCTGAACATCCTACCTAAAGAAATCCAAGCTTGAAGCATGTTTTATAGTGTGATTTGGCCACCTGAACATCCTACCTAAAAATCCAAGCTGAAGCATGTTTTATAGTGTGATTTGGCCACCTGAACATCCTACCTAAAAAATCCAAGCTGAAGCATGTTTTAATAGTGTGATTGGCCACCTGAACATCCTACCTAAATAAATCCAAGCGAAGCATGTTTTAATAGTGTGATTTGGCCACCTGAACATCCTACCTAAATAAATCCAAGCAGTAAGCATGTTTTAATAGTGTGATTTGGCCACCTGAACATCCTACCTAAATAAATCCAAGCAGTAAGGATGTTTTAATAGTGTGATTTGGCCACCTGAACATCCTACCTAAATAAATCCAAGCAGAAGCATGTTTTATAGTGTGATTTGGCCACCTGAACATCCTACCTAAATAAATCCAAGCAGAAGCATGTTTTAATAGTGTGATTTGGCCACCTGAACATCCTACCTAAATAAATCCAAGCAGGAAGCATGTTTTAATTGTGTGATTTGGCCACCTGAACATCCTACCTAAATCAATCCAAGCAGTAAGGATGTTTTAATAGTGTGATTTGGCCACCTGAACATCCTACCTAAATAAATCCAAGCAGGAAGCATGTTTTAATAGTGTGATTTGGCCACCTGAACATCCTACCTAAATAAATCCAAGCAGTAAGGATGTTTTAATAGTGTGATTTGGCCACCTGACATCCTACCTAAATAAATCCAAGCAGTAAGCATGTTTTAATAGTGTGATTTGGCCACCTGACATCCTACCTAAATAAATCCAAGCTGAAGCATGTTTTAATAGTGTGATTTGGCCACCTGACATCCTACCTAAATAAATCCAAGCAGGAAGCATGTTTTAATTGTGTGATTTGGCCATCTGAACATCCTACCTAAATAATCCAAGCAGTAAGGATGTTTTAATAGTGTGATTTGGCCACCTGAACATCCTACCTAAATAAATCCAAGCAGGAAGCATGTTTTAATAGTGTGATTTGGCCACCTGAACATCCTACCTAAATAAATCCAAGCAGGAAGCATGTTTTAATAGTGTGATTTGGCCACCTGAACATCCTACCTAAATAAATCCAAGCAGGAAGCATGTTTTAATAGTGTGATTTGGCCACCTGAACATCCTACCTAAATAAATCCAAGCAGTAGTTTTAATAGTGTGATTTGGCCACCTGAACATCCTACCTAAATAAATCCAAGCTTGAAGCATGTTTTAATAGTGTGATTTGGCCACCTGAACATCCTACCTAAATAAATCCAAGCAGTAAGCATGTTTCAATAGTGTGATTTGGCCATCTGAACATCCTACCTATAGATATGTACGATGGAGCCATTAACCACGTAAGGTAGCATATTTTGATAAGGTAGCATGGATTGATAGACTAGACCATAAATTTACGCTACGGTAGGATGTTTTGACAAGGTATGACGTTTTGTCAGAACACCGGCTCCCATTCAATTTATGTTTTGATGCGCCAGTGCAGACATTGGGTGGGTGTTTTGTTATGATTGTACATGATATGCAAAATCATGCAGATAAACATATCAGTAGCAGCCTCCTGATTTACGTACTGTAATAGTGTTTGTTCAGACAGAAACATACATTTAAGTTTTACTGTTTATTCTCTGAAGTGTAGCCAGAGCAGTTTATCTGATTGCACATTGTTCTGTATGTATAACAACATATGGCTAATAGTTTTGGTTTGTCTGTAGCTCTGCTTGTGTTATCAGTCACATGCTCTAGCAGTTCATACAAAGAGGAACCATGTGGCTTCAGCAACAGAAGTTGATGGCCATTAAGATTTCTCTCTCACTTAGCAGTCCAGACTGCAATTGCAGTACACATTTCTCATATGTTGGTTTTGTTCATATTGGGTTAAGAGGGGTTTTTAGGATAGATCTTAAATACTCATGAGGATTGTTTAAGTTAACCGACTTGAAAGTAGTGACATTAATAATCTTCTCAGGACGGAGAAAAGACCAAACTTGGAGTGGGCTGAGACATAGCAGCAGTAATGCCAGACATGCTGCTTGCTAATCTAAGGTTAGTTGGAGTGCTGACTAATACTGACATTCTTCTAGTGTCAAGCGACCTTTAACCCACTGAATATTTATGGAGGTCTTAAAGCATCAGTAGTCACAACAATTATGCATTCTAACAATGCAAAAGCACAGTTCTAAATAGAAGAACTGGATCATATGTGAAAAGAAACTCCTTAAAACACACAAGTTTCTGAATATTTTTCGTAATTTGCACAACCATTTCTTTCAGTCATTCTGCAAAAAAGAATGCTTAAAACCATATTGCTCATGGGGACATTTTGATATTGCAATTATATCACCTTGGAGCTTTGCTTTTAAGTAACAGGCATTGTTATACTGTCTCTTAATAATGTGAAAATATAACATCGAACCCTCAAATAATTACATTTTGACCTATCTGATTTTGTTTTGCTCATTTTTATTCAGGTCTGTTGGCCCTCACAAGTCAACTAAAATATGGCACGCATAGATTTTACACAAAACCCCAGGATAGTCCATTCTCTATATGACAATTAACTAACAGTACAATAGTGTCCCAAAGCCCCAATTATTCCTAAAACAATATTTCTCTTTGACAAAGGCTGTAAATTATAACTTCAAAGAACCAGACAGAGACACAAATATGCAAACAACCCCATTTCCAAAAAAGCTTTGCACTGTATAAAATGTAGATATAAACCAAATGAAACTATAAAACCACAACAGAAGATAAATAATATCATACGAGCAAAAAAGATCTTAAGCGAATTGGATCAGGGCTATGTTTACCACTGTGTATCGTACCCTCTTTTTAACAACAGCCTGTAAATGTTCTGGAACTGAGGAGACCAGCTGCTGGACGTTTGGAGAGGAATTTTGTCCCGTTCTTGTCTGATATAGGATTCCAGATCCTCAACTGTCTTTTTTTTTTTTTTTTTTAAATCATACTTTTAATTACATGATCCACCAAATGTTTTCTTAGATGTGTTGCTGCCATTAAAATGAAAGTTACCTAATATTTTTAATACGCATGTGGCAAGGATGCTTAAAACCATATTGCTCATGGGGACATTTTGATATTACAATTATATCACCTTGGAGCTTTGCTTTTAAGGTCCTTGCCACTCCAGACCATTACAGACTACAGGACCACCAAACCCTCCCCCACATCCTCTGATGCCTCCTTCCTCAACGAGCTCAACAACTTTTATGCTCGTTTTGAGCGAGGCAACCCCACAACCACAACCATAACAGACATGACGCCAGACCACCAACCTCTGACTCTCTCCCCCACCGATGTAGGAGCGGTGCTGAGCAGGATCAATGTCCACAAGGCTGCAGGTCCTGATGGTATCCCCGGGCGTGTTCTCAGAGCGTGTTCTGGGGAGCTTGCAGGAGTCCTGACAGACATATTCAACCTGTCCTTGGCCCACGCTGTGGTACCGGCCTGCTTCAAATCCACCTCCATCGTCCCGATACCCAAAAACTCCAACCCATCTAGCCTCATTGACTACCGCCCAGTAGCCCTCACCCCCATCATCACTAAGTGCTTAGAGCAGCTGGTCTTAGCACACTTCAAATCCTGTCTCCCCCCCACCCTGGACCCCCACCAATTTGCATACCGCCAGAACAGGAGCACAGAGGATGCAGTGTCCATCGCACTGCACTCTGTCCTCTCACACCTGGACAACAACAACACCTACGCCAGAATGCTGTTTATAGACTTCAGTTCAGCATTCAACACAATCCACCCCTCACAACTCATCAGGAAACTGACAGACCTGGGCATCAGTTCCCTCATCTGCAAATGGTTACTGGACTTCCTGACCAACCGCCCCCAACATGTCCGACTGGATAACCGCTGCTCATCAACAATCACAATGAACACCGGTGTACCACAAGGCTGTGTGATGAGCCCTTTCCTCTACTCCCTCTTCACCCACGACTGCAGACCTGCTGATGGTTCCAACACCATCATTAAGTTTGCAGATGACACCACGGTGATTGGCCTCATCAGTGACAACGACGAGGCCGCCTACAGGGAGGAGGTGGATCGTCTGGCTGAGTGGTGCGACACAAACAACCTGCTGCTTAACACCGAGAAGACTAAGGAGCTCATCGTGGACTACAGGAGGAATGCTGACCCACATCCACCCATCCACATTAAGGGGACGGCTGTGGAGCGTGTGAGCAGCTTCAAGTTCCTGGGAGTCCACATCTCCGAGGATCTCACCTGGACGACCAACTGCTCCAAGCTGGTCAAGAAGGCTCACCAGCGCCTCTTCTTCTTGAGGACTCTGAGGAAGAACCACCTGTCCTCAGACATCCTGGTGAACTTCTATCGCTGCACCATCGAGAGCATCCTGACCAACTGTATAACAGTCTGGTACGGGAACTGCTCTGCCTCGGACCGGAAGGCGTTGCAGAGGGTCGTGAAAACTGCCCAGCGCATCGCCGGAGCACCACTTCCTGCCATAAAGGACATCTACAGGAAGCGGTGTCTGAAAAGGGCTGGGAAAATCATCAGAGACCCCAGTCACCCATCACATAGACTCTTCACCCTCCTGCCCTCTGGGAGGCGCTACAGGAGCCTCCGGACTAAGACCACCAGGTACCGGAACAGCTTCTTCCCCACAGCTGTCAGACTCCTGAACTCTGCCTCCTGACATCTGACCCACGTTAAACTCATGGACTGAACATACACACACCCACAACCACTAGCACTTTACCACTACTGTATAGTTCTGTGTAGATAATCATTCTGTACATACGATAATTTTTAATCCCACAACTGTTTATAACTTACATAGTTCACATTCTGTATAACTGTATTTCTCAGATTTCTGTATAGTTTTTATTTCATATTTATATCCTGTTCATAGCCTGTACATAGCTTGTACTCACTACAGCCTGTACATACTTATAGTTATAGAATATTCATAACATACTTCACACTGTGTACATTATAACATACCATAATAGACCCATTTCTGTAATATACTTACACATCTCTATTATTGCTAATTTATATTGTAATATATCTATATCACGACTAAAGCACTTTCTGGATGGATGCAAACTGCATTTCGTTGCCCTGAACCTGTGACATGTGCAATGACAATAAAGTTGAATTCTATTCTATTCTATTCTATTCTAATGAAATAGTAAAATGTCTTAGTTTAAACATTTTACTTGTTTTCTATATTTTATTTTTAAGAAAACATGAGTTTAAGAGATTTTTATTTGCGGTCCAGGAATTTCAGTGGCCATGTGTCTGGGCTGATGCTTGCTGATAACTAGAAGAACCAGTTGCTTGTATTTGTCTGGTGATTCAAAGATATCCGGCAACCGTACAGCGCTCTGACTACTGCGTCCAAAGTGTTTATAAAATCAACAAAAATGTTATTCAATGCACTGTTCTTGCAGTCGTACTAGTATAACGATCATGTCCACAGTGTGTCTGTGAAGGTTCTCAGTCATCCAGGTCATCGTAGTTAAAGGAGTTTGCAAAGAAAAGCGTCTGGACTTCTTTAAGTTGCTTGAAGACGTTTCACCTCTCATCCGAGAAGCTTCTTCAGTTCTAAGGTCAAATGGCCGAGAGTCCCAGATTTAAACCCAGTGGGAGTATCCCCCCAATGAGGGACAAAGGACCCCCTGGTGATCCTCTAATCACATGCGCCAAGGTGTGAGAGCGGGTGTGGGACCTAATCAGCCAGGGTTTCAGGTGAGCCCATTGTGAAACCTGGCCCCACCTTGTCATGTGAATTCCTGAGGTCAGATGGACCTCGGCCATTTGACCTTAGAACTGAAGAAGCTTCTCGGATGAGAGGTGAACTCCTTTGACCATGTCCACAGTGGGTGAAAGACTGGAAGCCACACTGGCTTTCAGGAAAAATCTCTTCTAATAGATATTTCTGAAGGTGACAGAGGATTTTGGCTACAGTAGCAATTTAGCAGCAACAGCAAGAAGGTAAATTTCACAATGGTTTCCACAGTCTGCACAGTGCACAGTCTTTTTTGTTTGCACATTGTGAAGATTTGAGCATCCACGTATCCTTGTTTTTTGAACAGCTAGAACAGTTTTCTATGCTCCCAGCACTTGTTGAAGTATTTTCTATCTTTCCGACCACTGTATTGATATATTTGTACAGGCAATCAATTCCAGGAGCTGTAGTCAGATGTGCATTTGTCTGTGTAAGCTGGCTGGTAGCACCAACTGTTTCTTCAAAGCTTGGGTCATCAGTCTTCAGAGGGATTAAGGCTGCTGTCCCAGTTAAAATCCCAGCAAAAAAATGCTTCCTTGAACCGGTGAATGAGGGAAGTTGTGTAAAGTGCTTTGAGTGCTCAGGCAGGGCAGGAAAGCACTATAAAAGAATCAGTCCATTTACTTTAAAGTACCATCACTCAGTAGAAAATGCTAAAACAAGGCACATGAGCACTCAGCAAAACAAACATCTGTATTGCACAAGTTTACACATTTTTCCACTTGTTTTATATTCCCATATTTCCCACAACAAATCTCCGTTATGGACAAAATGTTTTCACAACATGACTCACATTTAATTTTTGATTTAATAAGTGTAGCAGTTTAGACTCGAAGCTTCTACTGAGGTGACCTGCTTCCACAGCTACGTCAGACTTGATACAGAGGTAGCACTCTTACAATCCTCTGTCTACAAATAGGGCAATATTGCTGTGGCAGAGCCTGGTAGCAGGTGTGGCAGCAGCACACGTGTCCACAGTCCAACAAGACACAGATACAGGGCTGATTGAGGCAAATAACACACATGGCCACGCCTTGAAGGTTGTCCTGTCCTGGTACATTATTTTGCTGTCTTGCGGCTTCAGCCAGCAGTCTGTTAAATTCCTTTCTTTCCTGCTCCCTGTGAGCCTCAAGGTGGCGGTAGTAGCGTAACCTGGCCCAGAAATTGATTGCTGCCCCTGCCAAAGCAGAAATAATGACCTACACTTTCCACCAAAAAGTTCTCATTCTCTCCTTGTGTGGCGTCGAAGTCCACTGGGGTCAGGAAGTACTGTGAACCGTTAGAAGGGGGTCGAAGACTCAGAGTGCCATCTGTGTCCAGCTTCAACTCGCCTACACCCGTAATATTTGTCCCCACCTGGAACAAAGGTGTGTCACTTATCAAAAAGAATAAATTATTAATTGTCAACGGAGAGTTGTACTTAGTAGTCAGTATAAGCTTTTAATGATATAAGTTTGCATATGATAGAATACTGTATGTTGACCTTTTGATGACTTAGACTGTTGTCCACTACAGGACTGTTTTATAAATTCTTTCTCACAGCTGAACAAGCTGTTATTATTTCACTCCTGCCAGGAAGAGGAGAGCTGGACACTCTTATCTGACGCTCCCTAACAAGAAGAGAGGCCGCGTCCTTCTGTATCCCACAACACACATGCATACACCTAAACCGCTCTTATCTTCACTCCCTACGCACTAACTTTCCTCTGCCTATGAATAGACGTATTCACTGTTGTATTATTTTTGCATATAAATAAAGACAAGTGCAAGAACAGAGCGCTGATCACAGGGCCCCCACTCTGTTGTGAGCGTTCTGTGACCGCCCTTGTATACAAGTGAAAAACACAGCGTCTGTGTGTGTTTCTACCCTTAGACTTAGCTGAAGAAGTGTCTTTAGAATAAATCTCTTGACATTAATATTGGCAGTAAATTAGGCTTTATGAAGTGAACACTAATTCATTCAAGTTTGAATATAATGACTTACCTTGAGAATTCCCTCGATCTCCAGTTGACCTTTTGGCTTCTCCCAGTAAAGTACTGTCCAACGAGGTCACCCAAACTGTGACTGACCTGGTGAAACTTCTCATATGTGACCTCCTTGTCCAGACCAGCGGCCGGTAAAGGCGACAGGACTCTGATTTCGGTATTATCCAGTCCCTCTAATAAAAAGGGCACCGCCTCTAGTTTCTCATGCAAGAGTCATTTATTATCTGTCCTGTAGTGATGGGAATTCCGGCTCTTTATAGAGAACCGGCTCTTTTGGCTGTGTTTTGTCTCTAAGGGTCACCATAAATATACTTTTATTTATTCACGCTACATAAAATGTAATAAATAAATTATAAAGTACAAAAAACAACTATTTACACTTCAACTTTTAACTATTTAAATTTTCAGCTTTTCCTTTTAAACAAAGTTAAAGTGAAACAACACAAAACACTGCAAACCACAACACAATAAAATATAAATTAAAATATGCAAAACAAAAAGAAGATGCACATTCTCTGTCATATAGGCCTGGGATTTTTGTGGAGAGTGTTTTCCTGCTTGGAATTGCATATATAGGATTCACTGCATGAATAAACTTTCTGAATCCTTTATCAACCGTAAATGAAAATAGTCGTGGATGATTACTATACCTTTCTGATGTGATGAGGTTGTCTCTTGTTCTTGCCCCTGGCTCTCTTTCTCTCTCTCTCCCTCCTGCTCTGTTCCTGTGCTACTGCGACTGTAACTACCGTGTAACTTCAAAGAGCCGGCTCTAAGAGCTGTTTCGTTCGCGACGCATCACTACTGTCCTGCAAAGGTAACGTGAGGAACAGTTTGCACATGTGATAACAAGGAGAAAATGTTAGATGTACTGGAATTTCAGCTTGCTCTAATGATGTTCTCACCATGTACGTAAAAGTCCGTTCCACAACAGCCTGGGTTCTTTCACCATGAATTTGTGCAGCATGCCAACATTGTCTTTGTTGTACCAACTAATGAGAGGCCTTCTAGCTGGTTTTACGGCACCTAAAATGTATATGAGCACACATACAGTAACAGGGAACGAGAGGCAGGCTGGTATACAAGTTTTCAGATTAAATAAATAAATTTTCTAGTCCTCATCAAAAACAAAAAAAGACTGATTACCTTCAATGATGACATGCTGTAGACATGCTCCTGGAGTAACCTTCAAAATGTTAACCATGGAGAATTCTGGAAACATGGAGCACACACTGTAAATAAGACTGACTAATTAATAACTCGTGCATTTGCTTGTCCAGTAGTTATGTCTTTGTTGCGTGTTAATCAGCTCACTGTAAATGGATACTTTTCGGTGCAGTGCTAGCGATCACCAAGTTGCTATTAATTGTATAAATGACTGGTTGAAATACTAAATCTTTCAAAAGAACCAGTTTAGCTTGAGAAAAGAAAAGATATGTCCCTAACAGATCCTTGTGGATTTACATCAAGACAGATGCCGATGGCATGAGCTAAAAGAACACATCAGGAAGTAATCAAGAAACTCAAAAAGACTAAAAGTGCACAACATAAACAGCTAAAAACTGAATAAGAAAGGACGACGGGTTTCAGAAGGACAGAATAAACCTTTACATAAAATGGTCATTGTTTAAATTTCTCACGCCCTCTTCTGTGAAATGTCAATTGCAGCCTGATCTCATACAACTCCCCCATCAATAGCCTTGCATCTGTCCATTGCCACTATTTCTTCTTGCACAAATGCAGCCACTTCCAAGTTTGATTTTTTTCCTTCAAAATACTATTCCAGTTTTACTCTTGAAATTTTGTTTCTATTCTTAAAATGCCAATTTTTTGCATTTTGGTCCTAATTCTCCATCTTAACTTTCTTGTGCAAAAAAGCCACAGGCTTCCCATCACCTACAGCTTTATAACAGCATTTGCAAGTTTATATTTACAATGTGTAATGCAATATAGTGAAGAAAAACTAAATGTTATAATATTGATATAAAGCTCACCTTATAAATTTAAACTACTCTCCATCCTTTTGTGTTATTTCTCTACCCAGGTTATTTCTTCAAATCTCTATATCTATATCTGAGAAGGGACCTTAACTCTTCCATCAAAAACACATGAGCTCTAATCTCTAATCAGGGGTTTAAAGTAGAAGATCCTTAGAGGTTTAGTCTTCCAATAAAGCTAATTACACAAAATTAACAACAATGACACACACAATCTACATCATATGTACACACATTATAATACAAAAATCAAACACAACAAAATGCAACCAGGCACAGACTAGAGTACATTAAAATACCATAACAAAACAGCAAATTATTAACAGCTGCATCACTCCTTCGGTTGAATTTTAAAACGATGCCAATTAGACTCCAACACCTTTCCTCCTGCTTGGCAGCTCCAATAAATAGATAAATACATGTCAGCTTTGGTTAATGAAGGTGTGAATTTGGTAGTTCAAACTGCTAAATCTCTTTCAGGTCTGATCAGAGACACAGGACATCTTTATTCCAACAATTTCTCTGTGAAATGTATTTCTGGGGTCCAGCAGCAAAAACATCAAAACACAGTAAAGTGACTCAGGAGCTCAATAATATAATACAGTATGACAAAAAAAGACAATCCAGCTTACTATGGTAAGAGTTAGAGAAAGTTGGAGCACCAATAAGAAATAGAAAAAGCAAACAAACAAATGTGACTCCAAAGTATGAAAGAAAATGATTTTGGACACTAGCTGCTCTTGATCATTCTGGCATTAAAGTCAAAACCTCAACAAGCTACAGTCAGGCATTATTTGTTGGAAAGCGTAAATAAAATGTATTTGCATCTTATGAAGGTTCATTTCTGTGTTGTGCCTTTTAAAATACGGTGTGTTTACATGCTGTTATTCTCCAGATCGCTAGCAGCTAACAACAAGGTTAGCTGCTAGCCAGCTAACGTTGCCATGGTTCCAGTGACCTCTAAAGATTTTTTTTTATTATCCTTGAACAGTCATATAAGCAACACTTATTAGTTTATAAAACACAGATATTTCAACACGAATTAGAACTAATAATAAGTTTGTTTTTTAGCAGGAGGAGAGAGAGAGTTTGAGTTTGAGTTTGGAGTCTAGGGTCCTCCCAGCATAGGGTTAAAGTGGTTAGGTTTAGGATTAACCTCAGCTTTGGGCTTCAGGGATTAGGTTAAGTCCAGCATAGGGCTAAAACTGGTTAAGGTTAGGATCAACCTCAGGGTCAGGATGCTACATCAGTAAATGCACAATCAGTGACAGTGATATTGATGATAACAACAGCAACAATAGAAACAGTAATAAGAGACTATTATATACATATAGGGACTTTAGGTCCCTTTTCATTTAACCCTTTGGGGTGTACTGTGTCTAATTTGGCAATCCAGACTCTCTCAGCCTTTCTCCTCTGCTGAGCTGTCCATCTGGGATTTGCCTGTATCATTGTGGCCCTGACAGATTCCCAGCCATGTGATAGGAAGTGTTTGACACATTTGTGTGTTGACACATTTTACATACACATTATATCTGTGCTGGGTGAATTTGGTCAGAAGTGTGTTACTTGTCTCATGTCTAAGGAGCTTGGAAAGAAAAGCGTCTGGACTTCTTTAAGACTTCTTTAACTTAAAGAAGTCCAAACGCTTTTCTTTCCAAGCTCCTTAGACTACGATGACCTGGATGACTGAGAACCTTCACAGACTTACTTGTCTCACCAACATACTGGATACCACATTTACTGGAGGTAATCAAATAAACACAATTATTAGAGCGTAGAGTAACTTTACACTGTGAGAGGAACACACTGGCATTTGAAAAGCTGCGCAACCATTTTTGGTGCTGAAAAAATTGCCCCTGGTCTCTCAGTTCAGGCTCAGAGAGGTGAAACTTTCTAAAGGCAGCAATTACCTTACAATCCCTCCAGCATTTGGGTTTCCTGGACAAGATTTTAAAAATGGTTCTTAATCACTCTGACCAATTTGCATGTTGATGGGGCATATGTGACCACCACCGGCAGAATAGCAGATAAATCAATGGGTTTAGTCTGTAGGATGATTTAAGGCATTTTCTTAGAAAAGAGTGACAGTACCCTCTAGTGGCGAGAGCTGAAAATAGAATTTCAGTGGCTGCTCTAAAGTCAGTTTGCTGGGTGCAGATTCTATGGAATCGTAATAATTGGGACTTAATTAGACCAGCAAACGTGCGCTTTGGATGAAAGCTCGTTTTAAACAACAGAGCATGTGTGTCCGTGGATTTAAAGAATACTTTAATGTCCAATTTATGGGTTTGTGAGAAATTTCGGCCTTTGAAGGTGGTTGTTTCCAAAAAGTCAATTGTGGTTTTGTTAATTGTAGATTTGAGTTTGATTGAAACATTATGGTTATTCAGAGTACTCAGAAACATGTTGAGAATGTTGCCACACACCCCAGATATCATCAAGAAACCTGTAATAGTGTAATGGATTTTTGACACATTTTGAATGGGCCGCAGTTTCCCATTCAGCCATGAGTATGTTGGCATATGCAGGGGCAAATTTCTTTTTACAAATAAAAGGGACGGCCATGGGCAAGAAGTCCATTAATCTTCATTTAGTTTTTCCCTGGAAGTGAATTCATACTGTTAGATGTTACTGTTAGAAGTTAGATGTGGATTTATTCTACCTAGCTCTTCTTGATTCTTCATTATCACCGTGGCATTGTTGGCCTATAGAGTCTATAAGAGTTGCAGAGATTATTAAGGCACTTGGAAATGGTGGGATGGAACATTTGTCACTGAAGGGTAAAAGTTTAATATGTTACACATGTGAAACTTTTATAAGTCAACGGTGAGGTGTATTTGTAGGAAATGGTCGTTTACTAACATTGCATTCTCCTCCAGAATAAGAAATGAAAATAGTAATAAAAGGAGAATAATGTGGACTAACTCAAAGCAAATGAGTGAAAGGAGTCGAATAATATCAGCAATGAGGGCTGTGCAGCAGTGGATCCCAGAGCAAACTTCTTCAAGAC
Organism: Oreochromis niloticus; assembly: GCF_001858045.2. Lineage (NCBI taxonomy): Eukaryota > Metazoa > Chordata > Actinopteri > Cichliformes > Cichlidae > Oreochromis > Oreochromis niloticus. Next base: position 76,368 of record NW_020328040.1, on the reverse strand, counting down.
CTGGAACAATGTGAGATGTGATGGCCAAATAAAACAGATTTATTAAAAAGCACCAAAATATAGGAGGTATCATTTCTGTAATGAGGCATTCTTAAACAGATAGTAGTATTTACAACAGTAAAGTGAAAGCAAATGAGTGATAGATAGTAGTATTTACAGTAAACAGTAAATACTACTATCACAGAAATCTCTTTAAGCATTTAAAGTATTAACACTTTCAATAATATAACTGTTTTGTGAATTGTCAGTATATATTTTGAATTACATTCAAGTTCAAAAGAAACTTGAATGTAACTCCTTGTCAAACCTAAAGTCATTTCTCTTAATTTGCACAATCAGAACAACAAAACATAACAAAATCAACCAGAAGCTCAAGTGGCTGTTTAGAAGGATCAGCTTCTTCCTGACGTCCTCCTCACCTCCAAAAAACCCACCAGAGGAGCCTCTGCTTCACAACCAGCAGCTGTTATTTTTCATTTTCAATGTAATCATTTTATCCTGTTTAAAATTACACATTTTTAAAGAAGATCAGTGTTTCACTGTATGGTTGATTCTTTATTCATGTAAGTCCTTAAATGCATTCATGTATATGAATATGTCTAGTAGGCATATTGGCTTACTGACAGCCTCATATGGAGTTATTACACTGACTTCTCTTCATCCTATACTTTATTCTGCTCAGTACAATGTTAATATTGTTTTAAACAGTGATAATTCTATTGTTTTATACTGTAAAATAAAGCTATTGTCACTATATGAATATATATTAGCATCATGAAGTCAGCTGTGCTTTGCAACCAGATGTAAGCTGAAAATGTAATGCTAGGTTATTGTCAGAGTGCCCTCACTCCATGATCTTGTTCCCTATTTAATGGTGCAAGACAGTCAGAGTTTATGTGCCTCTTTCCTCTGTTCCCTTGACTATGATGCTTTAATGTATTTCTACATTTTATCTACAGAAACATTTATCAGTGCAAAGCTGTTTAGAAGATACTTACAATAAGCTGTCTGTTCCAAAGAGCTTGGAAAGAAAGCGAGTGGCCTTTTTTCATGAAAACATTTCACCTCTCATCCGAGAAGCTTCTTCAGTTCTAAAACGAGCTGAATAAGATTAAATTTTGAGGATGAAATGTCCTCCTGAGGTCTCGACATTCTCTCTGCCAGTCAGATGACTTGTTTCTATTGACAAATCCAGCACACCTCAGAGCTTCACTAGCACATCCAAAGACTCAATATATTTTATAGAGTCATTCAATTGTTGGCCAAGTCCTGTGTGAAGACCCCTGAATCTGTAACTTTATGAATTAACCAATCGCTCTCTTTCTTTACTGGTAAATGTCTTAACAAGCGCATTGTTTATTTTCATCCTTTAATCACATTAAATGAGGGAGCTGTTCATATTTTAAACTACTATACAAATAATAAATGTCTTTATTGCCACAAAATTTAAATTTCATGATGATTTCACGCGTTCAAGTTCAGTGTTTGCCCTTAATTATGTGTGACTGTCATCACATGCATCATCCAACATTAATTTCACACCCCTGGCTGAAAGGCAAAGACAAAATATGGACACCTCACTGAAGAAAATAATTGTATTTCAAAAACAAAGTCAAAAATATCATCAGTTTGTCTGTATTGTGTGTAGTGTGTGGATGTGTGTGTAAAGCAAATAAAATTCAAATAATCCCAAATGACCTGGAAGAATGAACGATAGAACCTGAGGTTGCTGAGGTCCATATATAGTCTCAGTGAGTAACTGAGCACGGTGACAAATATTGCTCTAAATTTGCTCTAAATAATCCACTCGCTAATACAAGTAACCACCAAAACCTGGAAGTGGATACAGATGTCTCATCACACATATGTATTCACAATAAAACAGGTTTTTGTGACGTTGTTAATTAGCAAAGAAAGCCTGTTCTAACGTTTGAGTCTAAGGTTTATTTTTTTTAGCACCTGACTGCTCTTTTTTGTTTCTCATCCCTAAACACGCTGCATAATCTTTCACGTGATTCGGTTTATTTTGAAAAGTCTCAACAGGATCTTGAGCTTTATTCTGAAAGGCTTATGTGGAAAATAAACAAGCGGACACGCGATGGTTTTACATCGTTGTTGACAACGCATAAAAATAGGCGCTTGTCAGGTCGTGTGGTTATATTAAATATAAGCGAAAGAGAGAACCTTCAAGAAATGAATATAGCCACTACAGTGACCATCAAGACCATTAAATTTGGATAATAAAACTCGAGGTGGAAACCAGGAGGCAGCCGGAAGAATACATCTGAGGACAGGACACATCAAGGTGCGGCATGAGGAGAGATACAACGGGAGAAAGATGGTGCAGAGATAATCGTGGACCAAGTAAAGAAGCAGACACCAAACTGAGTAGACAAAACACACTAAGAGCTCAATATTATTGAGCTTTAGTCAGTTCTCTGCATTCTTCAGTGGTTTAAAAAATGAAGTTGTAGTTAATTAATGTACTTTATTTGAAGCATTGCAGGCCTTAGTGAAATAGAGACACAGCTCCTAAACCTTTAAGACAAACAGTGAAGTAAGACAGCTTCTAAAGTCGTTCAAAGTTGCTTAGCCCTGGTAAGCCGCAAATACGCTAACAAAAATGAAAAAATTGTGATGATAAAAAAAAGTTTAGTTTGGGATCTGGAGCTTAAAGAATTGTTTAGCATTGTAAGCATTTATTATTTAAAAAAATGAAAACTCTTCCATAAGTGAAACTGATCAAAAGCTGAAGGTTGTGAACATATGGATGTGCACTGTGTTTATGGAACAAGTGCCAACTTGGTTTAATCAGTGTGAAAAGAGAAAATGGGATGATCCACACAGTAGTGTGTCAAAATGTTGTTACAAGATTAACCTGAGTGACCTGTTCCTGTACCGTTTTTTTAACAACTGTAATAGATTACAGGAAGTCTCTGGCTGTGTTGCTGAATCTGCCGATGCAAGATCAGACATGGATGGATGAGGTGCTGCAACTGAGACCTGCCGTTTGTCTTTTCTGGTCGGTGAGTGGAGAATCACACAGGCTGGTCTGCAAAGAGAGCTTTAGGATGCTTCCTCCCACTGTCCACTGCATCGTCCATCCACAGGGTTTGCAGGGCTGGCTCAACCCATGGCTGCCACACCACTAAAATGTTTTCAGAAATATGCAAGCAGGAGATGGTGGATGCTATATTACTACTAGTACAATACTTTTAACTCTGTAGCAGACAACAGTTTGATAAAATGCTATGAAAAAAAAAGAAACCAAAAGATTAGATTCTATAAGTTTCAAAGTGTCATGATCCTGGGTCCGTTTGACCCAGCGTTTTGTGTTTTTCTATTTAGTGTGATTTTGGTTATGTTCTTCCTCTGTTTACTGTTTACTCTGTTCGGCCCGTGTGTGTCCTTGTATGTGTAGTTCCTGTTTTATTGTGAAGGTCTGTGTCTTATGTCAGTGTGTTCTGTTTACGTTTTCCCCTGCCTCGTCAGTTGTGATGTCTTCCAGGTGTGTTCCCCTCCTGTTTCCCTTCCCCTGATTCCTGGCGTGTGTATTTATAGTGTGTGTTACCTCGTCCTCGTTGCTGGTTCGTCTGTGTTGTTTCCCTCGGTCTCCCTACGTCTCTCCGGCTTCCTATGGATTTCCCTGTGCCTCCCTGCATATCTGTTTACGGTTAGTTTCTGTTAGTTTTTCCAGTTTAGGTTTTCTTAGTTTCTAGTTCACCCTCGCCACTGCTGTTTGTATTTCCTTCTGTTAAATAAACTCACCTGCACCAGAGCTGCCGCATCTTGGGTCCTCCCTATTTCTCCACACGTCTGCCACACCGGACGTGACACAAAGAGATTTAATTTATATATTTTATATAATAAAGTAAATGTACGAATGACCGGCAATAATTCAGTCACTGAAATTATCCATGAAATTAGCTAAGTAATTCCTAAAAGTGTGTAGATTAAAGAAAATTATTTTACCTGGATACGATTGTCTCTGATGAGCCTGAGGTACAAAGCATGTCGGCGGTGACGATAAAGTTTTCAAACACTGTTTGAATAATCAATGAGACATTTATAAAGCACAGTCTACAACAGACATACTTACTGTGTAAAATGGAGCAGAGAAACACGCTGTATTGTTGCAATTCTCTTTTGCATAAGCCACACCAGAAACGCTCTGTGCAGATAGCAAAGTCACTGCAAAGGCACTGCAAAACTTGTAAGCCCTAGTTCGGCTCCCTACAAAGATGCTCCAGTTTTTCTTGCGTCCATCAAAATTAGTTCTAATATGTTTTACTTTTAATGTTACTCTGGGCTGTGTTGGACAAAGTGAGTTAGCACAATTTAAATTCCAAAAAAGTATTAGTCTCCTAAATGACTGGCATCTGACATAGCTAGACCGTCACCGGGGACTCTGTGAGTGGTAAGAGGTTTAAAAACAAACCATCTATACTGTCAACAAACAACTCTTCATCTGCATTTTTTCAGAACAAATTGTTTTCAATCTTGTGCACCTCAGTACACCAATACACTCGCCTCGGCAGCCGTGACACTTACCCTTCAGCAAGTAATGTTCCATCCCACCATTTCCAAGTCCCTTCCTCATGGACGTCTCTCAGTCCGATCCAGAAGCCCATTGGGGGATGAGGCGTATCTTGATGATTTATTCTTCTGCTTATCCAATCTAGAAACTCCGGGTCTCTGTGAGGCATCCAAGGTCTCACACGGTGAGGAAGGTGAGACTCCCAGACCAGGTCACTAGTTTGTCTCGGGGCAGCTTGATGATTTATCAAGTAATTAACTGTTGAGTTCTAACAAAAAAAGAAAGAAAACCAAAGATACATTTTCAGAAAACTGCATGAACACCGCTCCACAGAAATACTAACAAACCTCTTCATCTTGGCTGTCTATGATTATAAGATCTCCTCCCTGCAGCTGACAGAAATCTCTGGATTCCTTCCATGTTTTGAATTAATTTGATTTCAAGGGGAAGTAGTAACATACAGAGTTCATTAAAATCCATCCTGCAGGACAGTGTTTGCAGCCATCGCCTGTTTCCAAAAGAAAATGCCATCATTATAGAAAATGATGAAACAAATCATTATGCTTTTACAATTTTATCATATACAGAAATAATGAAACAGGCCTTACTAAGCATTGATAAGCGTGTTTTCATGGTTTCAATTTCCTTTGTAACTTTTTCAATCTGACTTTTATAGTCATTGCTTCGTTTCGTCTGGTGTTCAAGCTCCCAGTTGGTTTGCGTCTGACGGCTCATCTCGCTGTCCAGCTGCTTCCTGGCATCCTTCCTGGTTTCCACTGCAGTCTTGTAAGTGTCCTGGAGGACGACCAGCTCTTTGCTGATGCATTCAGTATCATCGAGCGTGAGGTGAGAATCTGTGAGTTTGTTATCTGCAAGTGTTGAAGACTGTTTCTTACACTGTGCGATTTTTGGCCCATTTTGAGCCAATTTTTGAGTCGTGCGACCGTTTTGGTGATGGACCCGATTTTGGCCTTCATCGTGCGTCATGCATCGTATAGTATGCGTGGAGTAACGAGAAGCGATTTACACCTCACGACCAGCTCCCGATCATCAATCGACCGTCGTGAGGGTGTCACCGCAGCCGCTCACACTGCGCACGCGCAAACACATAACGTCGGCGTAAAAGACGGAGTAGCACGGCAGTGCAGCGTGTGATCTGGACACAAACATGGAGGCACAACTTGTAGAACTTTGGAAAGCTCATCCGAGCCTTTTCGATGTGGCCTCACAAAATTATCACGACCACAACAACCGTGAAAATAGTTGGATTTACATTGCTGCTCAATCACAGCTGCCTGATCAATGTTTTTCATTAGCAATTTAGCAAAGTTGATGGTGGCCAAAAATCGCACAGTGTAAGCCCAGCTTAAGTAACAATATTATAAATCAGTTGGTTTGACAACATTGTACATCATCAGTTTTATTTATAAACGTTATTGTAAATTTCCAAGATTTGTACAAATCATTGTAGCAGCAGTACAATGAATCAATAAGCAGGCTGACAGCAAATTACTCACCTCAGCACATTTAATCATTATGTCCATGTTGTAGCACATAGAAATGTTTAGTTAACTTTGCAAACATACACATTTTCCCTGTAACTTTGCCTTCACTGAAAATGTGATTTATGTAATGCTGAGTATGTGGTTACTTTTGGTGACACTGTTGAGCTGATCGGATCAATTTCTAAATATATCCTGATTAAAGTATAATACAAGCATAGTGCTGGTGTCAAGGCTCTTATATGTCTTATGAGGATACTGTTGTAACCTTAGAAATTGGTATGTCTATAATCATGCTTTTGCTTAATAGTAAACAGAAATATTTGTCTTTTTCAACATCCTTAGAAATGTTGTTCAACAGCTGTCACCAAATGGAGCACTCTAAACCCTGCACTGGAAAAATATCCTTTTCTTCACCTGTGATCACACACTTTGGTTTTCCAGTGCAAAGGCAGCTGGCAGAGGAATGGCCAAGAAAGGAAAGACCTCACTGAGCGACAAAGATGAGGACAAAAGCTGGTGATGATTCAGTGCAGCTGGTCTCAGGGGATGAAGCAAAAGCCTGATCAACTTCTCTACAAAAACAAGGTGAGTTTAATGTTATGATTTATTTTACTTTTTCAAGATATGTTCAATGTATGTTACTTTAATTATATAATGCTCAAGTCATTTTCCACCTCAATTTTCTCAATACATCCTGACCAGGCTCAATGAGACGGGGGAAGTAAACAGCGATACATTCACCCAGACTGCTGATGTTCCTGTATGAACTGAAAAACTTTGAACATCCAAGAAAAAGCTGAGGTTATTTTCTTTACAGCTCATATGGATCTTGATTGACTGAACATTCAGACTTTATTCAGGACTTTGCTACAGGGAGAGAGGTACCAACATGTGTGAGCACATGTGTACACACACACAGCATCTCACTTCATGCTTGCCCTTCCCCTAGACTCTTGTGTCACTCAGCAGTTTGTCGTCTTATTTGTTGAAATTTAGGGTCCATGAGCACAAGCAGGGATTTATGCTTGATCTCATTCTCAGAGGCCTCGCTAATATTTAATGGTCGTGAAATATGTCAAACTTTTCTCCATCCCTAAAGTTAAACAGCTGAGAGCATCTTTAGCACAGCAGAGAAAAAGATGTGCACCATCAACCGGAGTTTAAGTGATCCATTTAAGTGATCCTTATGCCTTTGCTGCTGATGAAAAGTTTGCATCAGAACAAGCACTTCTAATTGTACTCATTGTCTTTGAAAGGCAAGAGCAGACAAAACAAATCCAGTAAATGCAGTCTATCTGGAAGTTTGGCATAGTAATCTGTCTTTTTTGATTTTATGTTTTATTCTGTTTAATTTATTCATTCATTCATTCAAAAAGTCCTGTCAGCCTTGTGCTGAGCGGGCTGTGATCATCGATCTGTTTTATTCTAATAAACCCAAATTACGGGAACACCTTTAGATCCGTTCAGTTATATTTATTTTATTTTAATTTATTATTTTTATTTTTATTTTTAATTTTAATTTTAATTTTAATTTTAATTTTAATTTTAATTTTAATTTTAATTTTAATTTATTTTCATTGAGCACCGCTTAAATGTCAGCATCTCTCATCTCAGTCGCTTCATATTGCAAGGTAGAGGTCCTGCAGTGTTAATCTAGGATAAATGTAGTCTCGGCTTCATTGATGACATAAATGCCATTTGGTATTTGGCCATAAGTGACTATATACATGATTCGACAGACAAGAATTTAAACCACAACTTATCAATTTGGCTGATGCAAAGAACCACGAGGCAGTGATTCTAGCTTAAATGTATTCTGGATATTGTTAAATGTGCTTCCATTTTTGTTAATGTTTGCCAGGTATCCTGTTTCCATGTCTTTACATGAGGACAAACTCATTTCAAGGAAAATAAAAAAGCTCAAATTTTAAAGATTGTAAATTATTTTGTTCATCGATTTGCTGTTTAGTCATTTTATGAGGAGATGGATGCTGACATATTTTAGTTCAGTTTTTGAATTGACGAGAATAAAAGGAAAAGAATAAAAACCAGTTTTGTTTTGTACTAAAAAAACAGAAGGTGTTCCTGGCAGAAAATTATCAGGACTTTTTTCAGTTTTTCTAAAGATTTTTTTTTTTTTTTTTTTTTTTACAGTTTAGAGTTTTTTGTTTGTTTGTTTGCTTGTTTTTGCACTATTGGCAAAGTTTGATAACCATTTGCAAAAAAGAAATGATTTAATAATGAAAACATTTCTGTGCACTCCTGTAACTCATAATGACTTACAGTGGATCCTCAGGCCAATATTCAGTATCAGAAGAACAGCAGCAAGAAGCGCCAGGCACACTGCAGCCAGTCTGTGGCGTCTCCCAGGACTCATAGTGAACATGGACACTAAACAGGCAGAAAATGATCAATTTTCAACTTAAAGGCAGGTAACACACATATAACTTGGTTGAAGCTTTAAAAGAATAAAATGCAATCATTTTAGGACTTAATATTACTGTTTACTAGCAGTTTATTTAACATCTTCTCTGTACTCTTTATTTATGATTAGAAAAATCCTGTTAGAGCATGTAAACCTTACACGTAGTTGTCTCAGATCATCAAGTCCTGTCATTATATCTTAACTCTGTAAAACCTACTTCAATCAAAAGAATCAGAAACCTGACTATGGGAGTGCAATGAATAAAAATTTGAATTATTATACCTTATATCCTGTTAGACTGATGGTACGGAGGATACTCTTCCTTGTGCAAATCGTCTTCATAGACAAGTGTCTGAAAACCACCATTTGTCTCCTCCATCCTCACTGTTCAGTCTAAATCAGTCATATGTCAGTGCATTTAAGCAACAATCTGTCACAGATCGTGACGCCTACTGCTGAGGTCATCAACAATCAGTTCCAGTGAAATCTGCTGTCTGTAAAAACAAAGAGGGAAGTCCATCCATCCATCTATTTTCTTCTGCTTATCAGGGGCCGGGTCACGGGGGCAGCAGTCCATGCAGAGAAGCCCAGACCTCCCTCTCCCCAGCCACCTCCTCCAGCTTGTCCGGGGGAACACCAAGGTGTTCCCAGGCCAGCCGAGAGATATAATCTCTCCAGTGTGTCCTGGGTCTGCCCGGGGCCTCTTCCCGGTGGGACATGCCCGGAAAATCTCACCCAGGAGGCATCCTTGTCAGATGCCTGAACCACCTCAACTGGCTCCTTTCGATGTGGAGGAGCAGTGGCTCTACTCTGAGCCCCTCCCGAATGGCTGAACTATTCTCACCCTAAAGAGCTGATCCAGTGTTCCACGACCAGGACGAAAACTGCATTGTTCCTCCTGCATCCGAGGTTCGACTAACGGATAGACTCTCCTCTCCAGCACACTGGCATAGACTTTCCCTTCACTACTAATTGAATGACTCTATAAAATATCTACATATAAATATCTATAAAAGAGTCTTTGGATGTGCTAGTGAAGCTCTGAGGTGTGCTGGATTTGTCAATAGAAACAAGTCATCTGACTGGCAGAGAGAATGTCGAGACCTCAGGAGGACAGTTCATCCTCAAAATTTAATCTTATTCAGCTCGTTTTAGAACTGAAAAAGCTTCTCGGATGAGAGGTGAAATGTTTTCATGAAAAAAGTCCACTCGCTTTCTTTCCAAGCTCTTTGGAACAGACAGCTTATTGTAAGTATCTTCTAAACAGCTTTGCACTGATAAATGTTTCTGTAGATTAATGTAGAAATACATTAAAGCATCATAGTCAAGGGAACAGAGGAAAGAGGCACATAAACTCTGACTGTCTTGCACTGCCCTCTGCTGGGAGCAAGTGAAAACACTTTTACTGACGGTTGGATCAACATCCTGAGTTTGGTGCCAAATGCATCATTAAATAGGGAACAAGATCATTGAGTGAGGGCACACTGACAACAACAACCTAGCATTATATTTTCAGCCTTCAATCGGTTGCACAGCACAGCTGTCTTCATGATGCTAATATGTATTTATAGAGATAATAGCTTTATTTTATAGTATAAAAAATAAAATCATCACTGTTTAAGACAATATTAACATTTTATTGAGCAGAATAAAGTATAGGGTGAAGAGAAGTCAGAGTGTAATAACTCCGTATGAAATGTTTAATTTGAAACAGGACAGAACGATTATATTAAAAATTAAAAATAACAGCTGCTGTTGTGAAGCAGAGGCTCCTCTGGTGGGCTTTGGAGGTGACGAGGACATTCGACTTGTTCCTGACCAGGAGTGGGCATTCCACCCTTTTCCTGCTGAGGACCACTCCGGGTTACACCTCAGACCCTCAAATATATGAATGTTATTAGATGGATTTTAATTGTGTTCTTATGTAACTGCCATAAATTTTCAACAATGGCTTTAAAAAGAGCTAAGGAGGATGGCACACACATCTTCTTGATAAAAGAGTGAATCAAATCCACCATTAAAATTACAACCAGTAGTTGATATCAGTCACATGCATATCTGGCAAGACGCTTTGCTGTGTCGACACAACTCACTGCTGATTCATTCTTAATCACTGAATTCCAGTTCAAACTTTTATCAGTGACAGAAGTGAATCGAAAATAAAAGTAAAGTAATCTCTGGTGTAACCTTTAACTTGATGATACACAAGATCCTAATATGCTGACTTTCTATAAGAAATCAAGGAATGTGCCCAAGTCTAGTCAATTCTATAGTGCTGCATAATCAATAATCAGTCATTTAAAATAATTATCATACATGATTAGATTTAAAGGCTATTTGTGTGCCTTGAAACTCTTTTGTGCTTTGCTCTTTTTAAGATTTAACAGTCAGCTGCACTTGAAAGATTTTAAGTGTGACATACAGAAAATGGGATCAATCTTCATGGAAACAGGAAGTTTATAGTGACATAGTGCACTTTCTAAACATAAGATGTAGTAAATATCCTCAGTCGTCCAAAAGAAATGAAGCCCACGTTCAGCACTGGTTAGTACATTCTGTTAATGTTAAAATTGTGCACCTAACACTGCATCCACCAACTCTTCATGCACCGCTGACAGTTACATTGTGAGTTTGAGTTTCTTTGATCAACCTTTTATTATCTTTGATTATCATTTATATCTGCACCTGTCTTTCTGTCATGGCTGTGTGGCCCAGTTTTGACAAAATCAAGTAAAGTAAGCACAGCATAGGCCATTTTCATGGTGCAAGGATCCTTCTTCTGTGCTGTATAATTATAATAAAATACAATGATTAAAGATGATCCACTTTGGGTACAGCACAGTGCAGCGGTCCCTGTTCTGCAGGTACTCTGGTTCTGGTTCTGCAGGTCTAAATACATGTTTGTTGGGTTTGGTGATTTTAAATTGGCTGTAGGTGTGAATATGAGTGTGAAGGGTTTTTTCCTCTTTATGTCACTCCTCTTATGGACTGGAAACCTGTGAAGGGTGTACATTGATTTACAGAATCACACAGATTTATTTATAGTCTTTCCCTTTTTTGTCTTTGCCCATGAAAACTGGACAGGTTTCTTAGCAAAATCAAATTCAGTTCATAGAAGTTTTCTGTGCTGCCTACAAATTCCAGCGACCCCAACCATCCATATTTATTTTTCTCACAGGGTCTTGCTTGAATTTTCTTTCACACATCAGTTATCCTGATGCTTCCTGACAAGAAGTTTGAGCCAGTGCCCATATTTGTAATGCTTACTGTACACATGTGGTTGACATTAAAATAAAAATGTCACCATACTGTTTAGTAATACTGCGATTATTTCTTTGTAAATCTATTTTATGAGTACTGGTTTACTGGATTTCACCATATTGTTCAAAATGCACTTTACTAGTCCACTCAGAAATTAGTTTAAGATGATGAAAAATTCAAGTTATTACAAATGTTCAGATTTTCTTTACTTCTGCAAATGTGTACTCCTGTTTTTTTGATAGTTTTTTCAGATTGCTTCGTGATTTCTGGAATTTTAATTGTTTAGCTGATAAAACTGCAGTTTGTACAGTAATCAGATATAACTGTTGATGAATGTAATTGTCAAAAGCTGTAACTGGAGGTAGGTTCAAGTGTTCAGGTAAAAACTGTAAATCGGTGTATATTATAAATAAACACTATACTGTATATAAGCTGGGGTTATCTAATATTTTCCATTGGATAATAAAATTTTATATGAGATGATGTTGATGAAGTTGGTCACAGTGATGAAAGTCGCACAGCTTTTGTTCCCAATCATGCATTTTTTTTTATTTGAACACCCCCCACCCCCCTCCCCGAAATTAGTCTAACACGTTTGCATTTATTCAAACACTTTTTAAAGGTTACACATTTAATGCTTTTTTAACTTGACAAATACTGTGCAATGGATGACATCCTGTGACATTCTGTGCAATAGTGTTTATGTGAAGTAGCGTTCTATTTATTATTACTGAATGACTGTTCTACTTTTTTTTTATACTTCTTTGGTAATTATATTTAAACTTTCTTCTCTTGACACCGCAGGCACTGCACTTCATTTTTTTTAATACTTGTTACAATGAGAATAAAGATATTCTGATTCTGAGTGTATACACAGTTGAATAGTGGATTTGTAAAGCGCTTTGAGGGTCTCGAAAAGCGTTATATAAATGCAATACATCATCATTATTATTATTATTATAAAGAAAAAATATATTATAAACAACTGTTTATTTTATATACCACCTATATTTTGTATAGGTGTTGTACTGTATTATATACAGATATTTGTGTTATAGTAGCATGCACATATGTAAAATTGTATTACAGATATTTTAGCTCATGGATTTTGGTGCTTTTTCACAAATCCATTTCATTTGGGTGTCACATCTAACATCGTTCCAGCTCTTGAAGAAGTTTGCTTTGGGATACAACGCTGCACAGTCCTCATTGCTGACATCATTTGGCTCTCCATCGTTCCAGTACCTGAAGCAAATGGCAGGTTACTCTGCAGGGATGATATTTGCTTTTATTCAACCCACACTGCTCATCTTTTATTGACATTCATGTTAATTCTTAATGACAAGAATCGTGTTAATAAGACACCATTTTCTAAATATACAACACACCGCTGATTTACCCAAGATTCACAGTGTGCAACATATTTCACTCTTACCCCTCAGTAAGAAATGTTCCATCCCACCATTTCCAAGTCCCTTCCTCTTGGACATCACTCAGTCCGATCCAGAAAGCCTTTGGGGATTTTGGATTTGACTGAGGCATCATCCCAGAGGCATCTTCATAATAATCTGAGTAGTCGTGTATCATGGAGTGGTCTATATAACTCATGTAATGTTCAAAGGTGGGTTGGTCACTGAATAGGTCGCCGGTCTGCAGCGGGGCATCTTGATGATTCATCAGATAATTTACTGTCAAGTTCTAACAATTAAATAAATCAATAAATAGACAAATATCTGCATGAAAACTGCTGCACAGAAATATTAACAAACCTCTTCGTCTCGGCTGTCTATGATTATAAGATCTCCTCCCTGCAGCTGACAGAAATCTCTGGATTCCTTCCATGTTTTCATTTCATTTGATTTCAAGGGGAAGTAGTAACATACAGAGTTCATTAAAATCCATCCTGGAGGACAGTGTTTGCAGCCATCACCTGTTTCCAAAAGAAAATACCACCATTATTAAACAGTATAATCACTACTCTTACAATTTTATGAGATATAAAAATAGTAAAACAGGCCTTACTAAGCATTGGTAAGTATGATCTCATGGTTTCAATTTCCTTTGTGATTTTATCAATATGACTTTTATAGTCATTGCTTCTTTTTGTCTGGTGTTCAAGCTCCCAGCTGGTTAGTTTCTGATGGCTTATATTACTGTTCAGCCTCTTCTTGGTACTTTTCATTCTTTCTACTGCAGTCTTGTAAGTATCCTGGAGGTCGATGAGCTCTTTACTGATGCGTTCAGTATCAGCAAGTGTGAAGTAAGTATCTGTGAGTTTGTTGTCTGCAAGTATTTCAGACAATTTTAGACAATAGCCGCGTACACATTGTGGTGCATTGTGTTCTAAGACAATGGCTGGTAAACTCCAAAAAGAGCTCATTATTTCACAGCGAAAATGATTTTGTGCACTAGACATATTCTATCCGACTTACAGTGAACTCCCAGGCCAATATTAAGTATCAGGAGAACAGCAGCAAGAAGTAACAGACTCACTGCAGTCAGTCTGTAATGTCTCACAGACCTCACACGGAACATGGACACTAAACAAAGAGGAAATTAAGTGATTGTTACAACTTAATTGTTAGAACAGCATGAAACTATACAAACAATAACTTGTGGCTTGTTTTATAAAGACGTAATGTAACTTAATGTGACTAAGTTAGATTTATATATGATCTATCAAATTATTCTTACTTGTTCTATGAGTGATGTTTCAAACATTTAAATAAAACAATCATTTGAATAATCAGAAAACTGGCTATAAAAGTACATTAACCTTTTTATACCTTGGTTCCTGATAGACTGAAGGTAAGGAGGATGATCTTCATCATGCAGGTCTTCTTCACATGTGACTGTCTCAATTCCACTATGGAAATCACTATGTTGTTCTCTCCCCGCATCCATTTTCGGTGTTCGGTCGAAATCTGCCATGTGCTGGTGGTTTGAGCAGGAACCTGACAGACTGCTACCCTATTTCAACACAGCCTGGTCCTGCTGGCCTGTTCACTTCCAGTTAAGTTGTGAAAAAGAGAAGTGACTAAAAGGGAGACAAATGTTTCATACATCTAGATTTAACCATTAGTTTCCTCATCACAAGGCTCCAGCCTGTCTCTCTCAACCACCCAGGTTAGGAGGGAACTGAGGAGGATTAAAGTCAAGAAGGCAGCGGGCCAAGATGGCATCAGCTCAAGGGTCGTCAGGTCCTGCGCGGACCAACTGTGTGGGGTGATGGAGCACCTCTTCAACCTGAGCCTGAGGCTGGGAAGAGTCCCACAGCCCTGGAAAACCTCCTGTGTTGTACCAGTGCCAAAGACTTCACGCCCCAAGGACCTCAACGGCTACAGGCCGGTGGCTCTGACATCCCACCTGATGAAGACCCTGGAGTGGCTGGTCCTGGCTCAGCTTCGGCACCTGGTGAGCTCATCATTGGACCCATTTCAGTTTCCCTACCAGCCTGGCATTGGAGCAGATGATGCCATCATTCACCTCCTACATCGTTCCCTCGCTCACCTGGAGACCGCTGGGAGCACTGTGAGAATCACGTTCTTTGATTTCTCCAGTGCCTTCAACACTATTCTTCCCATGGTTCTGAAGGACAAGCTGGAGAACTCAGGAGTGGACCATCACCTCACTACCTGGATTCTGGACTACCTCACCGACCGACCACAGTATGTGAGGACTCAGGGCTGTGTGTCGGACAGGGTCGTCTGCAGTACGGGGGCCCCACAGGGAACGGTTCTGGCTCCGTTCCTCTTCACCATCTACACTGCAGACTTCTCCCACAACTCCACCCAGTGCTTCCTGCAGAAGTTCTCTGATGACTCTGCAATAGTCGGCCTCATCACTGATGGGGATGACAAGGAGTACAGAGGACTGACTCAGGACTTTGTGGACTGGTGCCAGCTGAACTACCTCCAGATCAACACTAGTAAAACCAAGGAGCTGGTGGTAGACTTCCGCTGGCACAAACATCCTCCACTGCAACCACTGAACATCCAAGGTATGGACATTGAGGCTGTGGACAGCTACAGGTACCTTGGTGTTCATCTGAACAACAAACTGGACTGGACTCATAACTCAGACGCCCTCTACAGGAAAGGGCAGAGCAGGCTGTACCTGCTGCGGAGACTCAGGTCGTTTGGAGTGGATGGCCCACTCCTGAAGACCTTCTATGACTCTGTGGTGGCCTCAGCCATCTTTTATGGTGTGGTCTGCTGGGGGGGCAGCATCTCTGCTGGGGACAGGAAGAGACTGAACAGGCTGATCCGAAGGGCCAGCTCTGTTCTAGGATGCCCTCTGGACCCAGTGGAGGTGGTGAGTGACAGGAGAATGGTGGCTAAGCTGTCATCCCTGTTGGACAACATCTCCCACCCCATACAGGAGACTGTGACAGCACTGAGCAGCTCCTTCAGTGGCAGGCTGCGGCACCCATGGTGTGGGAAGGAGAGATTTCGCAGGTCTTTCCTCCCCACTGCTGTCAGACTCCACAACAAAGACTTCAACTGATCAAACACACACATCCACACATGTGCAATAACACTAAGTGAAATAATCTTTTCTGGCATCGTTGTATTTTTACTCAGTTGTATATAGCATTTGTATTCTATTTTTATCTTATTGTATATTTTATTCTATTTTATTCTACTGTATATAGTATTTTATTTTATTCTATTCTGTACAGTTGTGTACTGTGTTTATTCTTATTGTATTCTAATTTTTGCTTCATAACTTTTGCACTGTCCACTTCCTGCTGTGACAAAACAAATTTCCCACGTGTGGGACTAATAAAGGTTATCTTATCTTATCTTATCTTATCTTATCTTATAAGGAGGATATGAATATGCTGATCGCTCTAAAAAATGTTGAAACATGAACAAAGGCTATGCTGAGTAACAATGCAGTGATTCATAATATATCATTTTGATTAGTTTATTATGATAAAAGATTTGCAAACAATTTTTCTGGTGCAACATCTGAACACACATAACAAGTGCTGTGAAGTTTCAGTTTCATCAATGAAATATTTGATTAAGATATATTTTTGAACATTGCTTCTTTCCACCCATTTTTACCTCAGAGAAAAAGTTTGAGTAAAACCAATAACCAGATGAGGCAATGACTTATTATGTATATCCCAAAAAGCATGATAGATAAAGACCTGAAAATGCCATTGCCTGCTCTTAGCACGTGCAACGAATCATTTCTTTAATTTGGGATGCATATATCCAAAATTTTTCTACATGGCAGCTAATTGGTAAATGGCCTGTATTTGTATAGTGCTTTACTTAGTCCCTAAGGACCCCAAAGCGCTTTACACTACATTCAGTCATCCACACATTCACACACTGGTGATGGCAAGCTACATTGTAACCACAGCTGCCCTGGGGCGCACTGACAGAGGTGAGGCTACCAGACACTGGCGCCACCGGGCCCTCTGACCACCACCAGGTAACGGGTGAAGTATCTTGCCCAAGGACACAACGACCGAGACTGTCAGAGCCGGGGCTCAAACCGGCAACCTTCCGATAACAAGACAAACCTCCAACTCTTGAGCCACGATCGCCCCATTTAAAATAAAATCAAATTGCCAGATATTTGAGCACATGGTAATAAAACTTCATATTTCGAAAGACAATTGGTGATGCAAAATGCAAAATAAAACACGTAGAATATTTTTCAAAAATATGGTAAATATTAATATTATTCATTTTACTTCTTAGATTAAGCAAATATTACAAGTTGTATAATAAAAACAAAATATCTGTAGGTAGTGTAATCTGAGTTTCCAGATTGCACTCTAATTATAAACAGGAACATAATATGTGTACATTTTTTGTTTTCAACACTATTCTACCTATTTTGAGATTTACTGCCTTTTAGGAGTCTGATAACTCAGGTAAAAAAGATATTAAGAGGCACTGAAAACTCAGCAATTACTGACATAAAATTTTTGTTAAGAGTAATCAAAATGTGATCATTTCACAGTAGTCTGATACAGATGCTGACCTTAAACCCATAATCCTAACACCTAGACCAACCCTAACCCCAGTGCCAAAAGCACTGGAGGCTGCAGTGATCATGCACTCACTATGCTGACTGTGTGAATGAATCTTGCAAGAATTGTAATATTCCATCATTGATGGTCTTCAGCTGCTCAGTGCCCGCCTTTCATTGTTCATGGTTTTTGTTCACATGCTCACCTTCTTGGCCTCCTCTTCAGCTTCAATCACATCACATCTGTGTGTTTACAATGTTAAATATTTAATACCAAACTAAACTAATCAAAAATCACCACATTACCATGTTTCCATGACTATGATCAAACCAAAATTATAGAGTATTTTCAAACCTGTAAAATGTTGTTGCTCAGTGTTCGTTTTCTTGGTGATCACACATTGTGAAATTCTACAGAAAAGGGAAACTGAACTTGTTTTTTGTCACATGGACTGTCATAGACGGAGTTAATCCCAAGAACTCCAACGGCTACCATCAGAATAGCAGTCAGCAAATAAATGAAAAGTGTTGAGGCACACTTTTTAAACAAAAAACACTGTAATATTTCATCACAAGTAACACAATGGTTTATAAAACACGATTTTATAACCTTGAAATATATTACAGTTGTTTGATAAGGCTGGAACTGATTCTTATATAGCACATTTCTACTCATGCGCAGCACTCAAAGTGCTTTATATACACGCCGCATTCACACAGGTACTTTCTTCTATGTTTTAAGTGCTTTCTATCACAAACATTCAAACTCCAGTTGATGCATCGCAGAGCAATTCGGGGTTAGTATGTTGCCCAAGGATATTTGGCATGCAGACTGGGGCAGTTAGGGATCAAACCACCAACCTTCTGATCAATAGATGACTTGCGGTACCTCCAGAGCTACAGCCAGTCAGCAGACTTGATTGCGTGGGTTGTGCCCAATGAAAACACCTGATTTGTCAATGCCAAACAACATATTTTGCTATTGACCCTTGCTTTAAGCTTTTGGTACCCCATGTGCTGACAATCAGATGCTTGATTGGTGCCTGATTAGAAGTACCTCTTAGCATAGACCCTACTACAGCAGTCAGTCGGTAAATTCTCCTAGCATGTCCTGCATGACTGATCTGGATGGGACCTGTGACTTATGGCAATTTTAGGTTGGTGTCCCACAAAACCAAGTTGTAGTATTATTTGATGTGACCCCTGTACCATCTCCAAATTAAACGCCGAGTTTCCTATAACAAGGCACGTGACAGACAGCTCGTGAAGTTTCTGTCCACATATTATTTTTTTTACACAGCCTAACAAACATTAACATTAATCCTCTATCCTGTGACCCATTTTTCAGCCGTCACCATATTCATGCTTTTTTTTTTATCTTAACAAAGGCGACATCATAAATGCCACAAAAGTGCACCTCAAAGTCCAAAGAGCAGAAATTCACAATGTTTTGTGCACATTATTTGATTAAAAATCCAAATTGGTGCTTGTGGGTGTGTTCTAGTCAATATCACCATTCATTTACAATTTAGTGTCTCCCGATGTCTTGTGCTGAACTGGCCATGGACCTACCTAGAGATGGAAAGCGTAGCTTCTTAACTACAAGAATATTCAAATGAGCGACTACTGGTGCTGAAAATTTGCCAAAAAGCATCCCTGTGATGAGAGTTAATGACTGAAATGGAGACTTCATTCAAGGAAATGAAGAAGTTTAAATAAAGATTAGTTTGAACTTTCAAAGATTCACATATATTTTAGTGACGAGAGCATTTCATACATTAGTTCATGCTTTCAAAATATTTTCTACAGTAAAAATACTGATTGAAGTATAATCAATGACTTTGCATCTGTATTTATCATCTTTTCCTTTGTACACAGGCTGCTAACAGAAACAGGATATTAAAGCTGTAGATTTAATTGTTACCAGCTGTAAGTGTTTATTAACATGTTCATCATATAACATTGTGTTAATAATGTAAAACACTGTAAGTCTGTGTATAATATAAATGAACATTTTACTGTAGCATTGCTGTAGATAAATACAGCGTACTCACAAGGACAAAACAGCAGTTTACTTTCTAGAAATGTGTTGGATAATCCTTTTTCATCTTAGCTGTAAGATTTGCTACTTTGCTAAAAAAAGTTTATTAAATGCTTACAGAGATTTGTGTGATAGCAACATGTGCTTATGTAGGATTGTGATGCATTATTTCATTAATCTTAGCTCAGTGATTTTGGTGCTTTTTCACAAATCCATTTTATTTTGGTCTCACATGGAAGATCGTTCCAGCTCTTGTAGAAGTTTGCTTTGGGATACAACGCTGCACAGTCCTCATTGTTGTGATCATTCGGCTCTCCATCGTTCCAGTACCTGAAGCAAACGACAAGTTACACTGCATTTCCTTTCACACAGTCATTATCGTCATTATTCACCTTTTATCTTATTCATGTAATTTATCCTTCAGGAGTAACTGTTAAGTGACCATTTTCTACAAACACAACTGCTGATTTACACACGTTTCACAGTGTGCATTCGTTTAATCAGGATTCCTGCTGACATTTTTTGTTATGTATGTTTTAAATAACATGGTTCTCTTAAAATAAATTGTGTTGACTTAACAGAACTTTTGTACAGTGCTTTGTGGCTTTTATGTCTTTGAAAAGAATTATATATGTTTGTATGTATGCATTTACATTACACACTACACTAAATATTGTTATTTAGTGTAGTGTTCAAAGTATCGCAGTGTTCAAAGAGAGAGAAGAAGTTTTTGTATGTCTGTATGTCGAGTATAGACAAAGTGTGGGATTAAAACAACATGAAAACATAAAAAAAGCTTAAAATGCAAATGTTTATGTATCAATCCAATGTATTCTATCTAACCCATAGGTGTCAAACTCTGGCCCGCGGGCCAAATTTGGCCCGCAGCCTAATTACATTTGGCCCGCGAAGCCATACCAAATTACTATTAGAGCTGGCCTACTGGTATTATACAGCTAATATATATATTGTTTAGTATTAAGCTTTGCTTGTTCCATATTCAGTTTTTCAGCAAAATGTGTTTGAGTCCATAAGAAAAGATTCATTCTTATATCTGGAGGAATAAATATATTTCAATAAATATTAACGTTAGCCCGCGACTTTGTTCCAGTTTTGAATTTTGGCCCACTGTGTATTTGAGTTTGACACCCCTGATCTAACCAATTCAGGGTTAGAGGATTAGAGCCTATCTCAGCCACCGTAGAGGTTACACCCTGTTAGCTGTACTAATTGTTGTTTTGCTTTGTGCATTGCATATTGCATTACATTTGTATGTGTATATAGAGATGTGTATGTGTATGTATGCATGTATGTGCATGTATGTGTATGCTGTACATATAAATGATACTGAGTTGATAATTATTTAATCCAACCCCTTTTAATGCAATTTGATAAGTATATAACTTATCCCACTGGATTCTAGCACGTAAATTAAGCAGATTATTGTTGTTGGAGACAACAGTTGCTTATGTTTATATTTCTTCATGTTTGAAATGAAAGCAGTCATTTTAAATGACACTAAACTCTTACCCTTCAGCAAGTAATGTTCCATCCCATCATTTCCAAGTCCCTTCCTCATGGACATCTGTCAGTCCGATCCAGAACGGCGTAGTATGAGACGTATCTTGATAATCATTTCTTCTTCTTATCCAATCTCTGTGAGCCATCCAAGGTCCATGAGGGAGGTTCCCAGACCAGGTCATGAGTTTGTCTCGGGGCAGGTTGATGATTTATCAAGTAATTGACTGTTGAGTTCTAACAAAAAAAGAAACATAACCAAAAATTATTTTTTAGAAATCTACATGAACACCGCTGCACAGAAATACTAACAAACCTCTTCATCTCGGCTGTCTATGATTATAAGATCTCCTCCCTGCAGCTGACAGAAATCTCTGGATTCCTTCCATGTTTTGATTTCATTTGATTTCAAGGGGAAGTAGTAACATACAGGGTTCATTAAAATCCATCCTGCAGGACAGTGTTTGCAGCCATTGCCTGTTTCCAAAAGAAAATGCCACCATTATAGAAAATTATGAAACAAATAATTGTGCTTTCCATTATATACAAAACTAATAAAATGCCTTACTAAGCATTGGTAAGTATGATCTCATGGTTTCAATTTCCTTTGTGATTTTTTCCATCTGACTTTTATAGTCATTGCTTCTTTTTGTCTGGTGTTCAAGCTCCCAGCTGGTTTGTGTCTGACGGCTCATCTCGCTGTCCAGCTGCTTGCTGGCATCCTTCATGGTTTCCACTGCAGTCTTGTAAGTATCCTGGAGGTTCAGACTTTATTCAGGACTTTGCTACGGAGAGAGGTACCAACATGTGTGAGCACATGTGTACACACCTACACAGCATCTCACTTCATGCTTGCCCTTCCCCTAGACTCTTGTGTCACTCAGCAGTTTGTCGTATTATTGTCTTATTTGTTGAAATTTAGGGTCCATGAGCACAAGCAGGGGTTTTTGCTTGACCTCGTTCTCAGAGGCCTCGCTAATATTTAATGGTCGTGAAA
The DNA here is from genome assembly GCF_001858045.2 of Oreochromis niloticus. NCBI lineage: Eukaryota > Metazoa > Chordata > Actinopteri > Cichliformes > Cichlidae > Oreochromis > Oreochromis niloticus. The sequence continues at coordinate 54,090 of NW_020328040.1, read as the reverse complement.
TATGTCAAACTTTTCTCCATCCCTAAAGTTAAACAGCTGAGAGCATCTTTAGCACAGCAGAGAAAAAGATGTGCACCATCAACCGGAGTTTAAGTGATCCATTTAAGTGATCCTTATGCCTTTGCTGCTGATGAAAAGTTTTCATCACAACAAGCACTTCTAATTGTACACTGTAAAAAAAATATTGTAGAATTTACGGTAAATTACTGGCAGCTGTGGTTGCCAGAATTTCACCATGAAAAATAAATTGTAAATGTGGAACACAAAACGGTATCCTATTTTAGTAACCTTAAATTTCACAGTAAATAATAATTATTTTTTTACAGTAAATGACTGAATTTAAACATAAATTCATGTGAAAACAACAGACATTTCGTTAACCTGATTACAGTCTTACTTTGCTAAATATAGTGAAACTGTATAAAATAATACGGTATCATACCTAAAAAGTTGAATATTACGGTAAAATTCTGGCAGCTGTGGTTGCCAGAATTTCACTGTGGAAAATATAGTGATAATGCAGAATACATAACGGTATACTTGTTGATAAATGTAAAATTCACAGTGAACTTTGGTTTTTGTACAATTATTACATTGAAATAAAAAACTATTATAAAGTAAACCAGTTAAAATACATTTTAATAAGCTTGTTTACCGTCTCCTATTGACAAAGCACAGAAGAGCTGTATAATACAAGACATGCCTTTTTATTCAAAAGTTCATATTTACACGAAATTATTGGCAGCTGTTGCAGCCAGAATGTCGTCTAAAAAGATTAAGGTCCAACAAATGAGGTAATAAACATAATAGGGCTAATAGGCATAAAACTTACATTCTTTGACTTTTTGTCATAATTTGCTAGAAACATTAATAAAAACCAGTAGAGACAATAATTAAATTAAACAGTTAACATCCATCCATCCGCTTCCACTTATCCTTTTTCAGGATCGCGCTGGAGCCTATCCCAGCTTTCATAGGGCGAGAGGCGGGGTACACCCTGGACAGGACGCCAGTCTGTCACAGGGCTAACACACAGGGACAGGCAACCATTCGCACTCACATTTACACCTATGCAATTTGGATTAATCAATTAACCATGCAAACTCCACAAAGAAAGACACTGGCCTGATGGTGGAATTGAACTCAGGACCTTCTTGCTGTGCAGCAACAGTGCTAACCACCGTGCCACCGTGCTGCCCTAAACAGTTAATATTTAATAATCAAATTAATGACTAAAAAGGCACTGATCTAATTGATATCAAACTTAATACAACCAAAAACAAATAAGTACATAATAAAATTTCAAACAAAATTTAAAACACTTGATACTTGCAGTGGTTGGCAAAGTTTCTTTTTATCCAGATTGATAGTAGAAGGCTTTCAAAACAGTCTCTGATGGTGTCTGAGGAACTGGAACAGGTTTTGGATCCAGTGTGTTTGAGCACTTGCATGTTGTTCTTCAGATGCTCGGTGTACATTAGCGTTCTTTCCTTGCAGTCTGAAAGCAAATACAAAGCACAATAAAGCAAACTGCCCATTTCAAAAGCAAATATACAATCTTACATCTAATAGAGCTGACACAGTTAATCGTATAATGATTTACAATTGTGATAAATTGCAATGCGGACATAAAGCATTCTTAATCCATTCAGAAGAAAGTAATCGATTATTAAATACGGTCCCGATCAAAAGTTTAAGACCACTTGAAAAATGGCAAAAAATCATCTTTTGCATGGTTGGATCTTAACAAGGTTCCAACAACATGCAACAAGCAGAAATGGGAATGAGACAAAACATTTAACTTACATTTCACAAACTTAAACTGGGACAGGCTGTTTTACAGCTGATCAAATGTTTAGGACCACATGCCTTTAAAAGGCCAAATCTGTGCAAAACTGTGGATTCATTGTCATTTTCTGTCAGGTAGTCAGACTGTCAGGATGTTCTGATGGCAAAAGCAAAAAAAAAAAATTTCCTTTTTGAACATGGTCGGCTTGTTGAACTGCATAAGTAGGGTCGCTCACAGCGCGCTATCGCTGCTGAGGTGGGATGCTGTTAAGACGGTCATTTCCTAAATAATCCTGGGGGTTATGGAACAAAAATGTGAAGTGGAAGACCTAAAAAATCCTCAACCCAAATTAAGGCCATTAGTGGTGAAGAGCTTCAAAAAAAAAATTCTCTGATGAGAAAAAAATATAACCTTTTTTTTTCTCCTGTAAAAAAATGCAACCTTGATGGTGCTGATGGCTTCCAACATTACTGGCATGACAAGCAGATCCCACCTGAGATGTTTTCTACGCCCTACAGACGAGGGGGCGCCACAATGGTCGGGGAGATGCTTTTTCCTTCAGTGGAACAATGGAGCTTCAGGAGGTGCAGGAGTGTCAAAAGGCTGCTGGCTATGTCCAGATGATGCAGAGAGCATTCCTCATGACTGAGGGCCCTCATCTGTGTGGTAACGACTGGGTTTTTCAACAGGACAACGCTACAGTACACAATGCCCGTAGGACAAGGGACTTCTTCCAGGAGAATAACATCACTCTTTTGGACCATCCTGCATCTTTCCCTGATCTAAATCCAACTGAGAATGGACAACAGTTCCAAACAGTAGACACCCTTCGTGTGGCCATCTTCACCACTTGGAGAAATGTTCCCACTCACCTCATGGAAACGCTTGCATGAAGTGATCAACAAGAACAGCGGACCAATTAATTATTGAGTTCAAGTTTGGAACTTTCTGTTTTGGGGGTTTACCCATGTTTTTTGGAGGTGTGGTCCTAAACTTTTGATCAGCTGTAAAACAGCCTGTTTCAGTTTAAGCGTTGTCTTTAATAAATTGCATGCTCAAAAAATGTTTTGCTTCACTCCTATTTCTTCTTGTTGCATGTTGAAGCTCTACTTGGAACCTTGTTAAGATCCAACCATGCAAAATATGATTTTTTGCCATTTTTCAAATGGTCTAAAACTTTTGATCAGGACTGCTGTTATTTTTAGGTTGTACAATTTGTTTTCGTCAGCCACATACATCACAGTGGACCAACACGTGCAGCCTGTGTTCAGACAAGTTTTGAGCAATAAAAAAAAGTAGCTTATATGTGACCTCCTTTATTTGTTGATGAAAAGAAAAAAAACTGAAATGAAGTTATCAAGATGCATTGGGAAAAACATAATATTTTTTGGTGCAAAATGTCTGTAGTTTTCTAATAAAATCTCTGTTACTGAGCCTCACAGGTTCTTTTCTTCTGCTGTTGTGCATCACATGCCAGCAGTGCCTTCGCACATGCGCGATTTATTTGCAGTCTGGATGCAGTGGGGTAAAAGTCATCTGTTCCATCTTCCACTCTGTCACCAATTATGAGAGGCAACAGCTTTAAAAAGTTCCAGTTTTGTTTGTGCTGAGAATTTGTTGAGGACTGACCTCACATGGCTTTGAAGAGGTATCAGAATCAGAGTATTTAAACTGTTTAATGCTCCGATTCAGAATGGAGTGGGTGAACCATTCTTTTTTTTCACAAAAAAATTTAAGAAACAGCACAACATCATATGACAAAATGCCATAAAAATCTTGTGTCCTAATCAAAATGGCAAACCTGGCTGACAGATGTGAAAAGATTTTAAACAGTTGAAAACTGACTCAAACTTTACTCCTTCTATATCTGGTGTACCTTCAGTCTTGAGGTGTTCAACAGGAGAGTTGTACATCTCTATGGTGTATTCTGCTCCACACTGATTTGGATCACCACCCTGAAAAACAGATTGTGTCATTAAACAGTATCTACAGAAATGATGTGTACGACGAAAGCAGAAGCCACCAGTGCAATGTGAGCCCAAATTATCTACAGCATGCAAAACATGGTTCCTTTAACTACAGTTTTATATGCCCACCTCTCAATTTTAAATACATGTAGACATTGAGGGCTATCAGGAGAGGCTATGCGCTTACCTGCTGCTCTCTGGCAGGTAGCTCTACGCCCTCCTGGGTTTTAAATGCACCTTATAGAACACACGTGCATCAACACTACATATGAGCGGGCGGAGGGAGGTTTGGAGTCTTCACACACCCCCGTTCTCTGCAGCCTGTTGGACGGCTAGGAGGAGGAGTTGGCCGCCCGATTGGGGGTCTGGAATGTGGGGCCTCCCTGCTGCTGCCGAGTCGGGGCAGTCTGCTTCTCTCCACCCCAGGGAAAAGGGTAACACTACCTGGGTCTGGGTGCAGTTTCCCCCTCCAGGGGCAAGGGTACCTAGACCCGGTTCTTAGAGTACGCTTGGGGAGTGTGATTGTGTGTACAGTGTCTCTTTATGTCTGTCTCCATGTTGGGTGAGTGTTGAGTAATTGCATATGAGAGCATGAGGGTGGGAATGGATGTTTGTATCTGTGTGTGCCTGTATGTCTGTGTCTATATGTCAGGTCGGGTATCAGACCCCACCTCTCTGGGGACATCTCAGGTCCTCCAAGGTATGGAGGCCTATCTCCCCCCACCACTTCCCCTGCCAGTGGCAGATGCCCTCAGACATTGGTGCATTGGTGGTTCTTTGTGTCCCGGGATTGGCGTCCAGGTACACACTGGCTCACTCCTTGGTGGCTGCTTGTCGGGGCCTGGAGCCTGGAGCCTGGGGCTCGCTCGGGCCACTTCGGGGGTGGGGTGCCCTCGGCCTCTCGGCCCGGGGCTCGGTCACTCTGGCACAGCTGGCTGCCGGCGGAGCTCACGGGCACGTCACTACAACCCCCCCTGGCTTCTGCTCTGCGGCTGCTGAGTGACCCCTCATCTAGGGCTCTCCTCAGCTCTTTCTGGGATAGTGGCGCAGCTGCCCCTCTGTTGGTCTTCCTTGGTCTCTTGTGTTCTGAGGGCCTCTGGATGTCTGGAGTCTTGATCTCCTCCATACCTGCTTCATGCCCTGGAGGACGGGGCTGTGGCCCCCCCACACCCTCTAGCAGATCATTACATGAAGGAACCTTTTAAATACAAGTGTGCTCATAGAATAGAATAGAATGCCTTTATTGTCACTATACAGTTGTACAATGAGATACAGAGATACATGAGATACATGCTCACAGGTGTACACACGGGTGCTCACACACACAAACTACATCCTTTTTGGCTCCTACTTCAAAGCACACTGGGCACTGTCGATCTTACGTGCTGCACAATAATGTTTAATATTTAGTTTTTACTGTTACATTCCCATAGATCATCGTGATGTTGTTTATTATGTTGCTCTTTTTTTTTTCTTCTGCTTGTTTTCTCTTTTTTCTTTCTCAACAGGTGATCCAGGTGATCGATATGTATTTTTTGTCTGCTTATTTTGTTGGTTTTTGTTTTTTGCCCTTTATCCCCGTCCCTCTTCCCCGCTGTTTTTCTTTCCCTTTCTTTTCCCCAGTCAAGTCGGTCCCGTATTTAACCAGTGAAAATAAAATATAATAAACAATAAAAGGTGAATCAAATAGACCATTACGGCAAAGCTGGGATGGTCCATTTGGTAAAGTAAATCCGTTGGGCATCTTTCTTCGCCTTTAGACAATAATTCTGATGGCAAAAGAGCCAAACGGGACAGGCAAAAAAAAAAAAAGAAGGAAAAAAAACAAAACAAAACACGGCGGGTGTGATTGCGGATGCCGTGCAGGTGCGTCTGCACGGCAGCACAGACCACGCCCCACCACAACCTCAAGAGCTTCAATAGCAGCCCCAGGAGGCATATTTTTTTGGTGAGTTGGAACCAGTATTAAATAACCCTCAAGCCTGTGAGAGCCAAACAACCATCATGTCCATTCTCCAAACACAGTCTTCCAAACAATGAAGCATTTCCTTTTTTTTTTTTTGTCTGTCCCATTTGGTTCTTTAGCCGTCAGAATTGTTGTCTGAAGACCAACAAGGATACCCAATGGATTTATTTTGCCAAATGGATCATCATGGCATTGCCGTATTGGTCCATTTGATCGACCTTTGTTGTCATTATTTATTTTATTTTTATTTTCAGTTGTTACAGACGGGACAGACATGACTGGGGGATAGGAAAGGGAGAAAGAAAGAGAGGAAGGAAAAGAAAAACAGAAGGGAAGAGGGACAGTGAGAAAGGGCACTTACAAAGACAAAGAAAAAAAATCTCCTGGATCACCTGTTGAGAGAAAAAGAATAGAAAACAAGCAAAAAAAACAAAGCAACATACTAAACACAACACCATCACATTAATCTAGCTAAGTGTAAACAGCAGTAAATACTAAATATTGAATGTTGTTGTGCAGCACGCAGGACAGACAGCGCACAATGTGCTTTGAAGTAGCAGCTAAGAAAGGTGTAGTTTATGTCTACGAACAGTGAACACCCGTGTGCACACCTTTGTGGATCAGTGCGCTTGTATTCAAAAGGTTTCCCCATGTAACGGTCTGCTAGAGGGTGTAGAGGGCCATAGCCCCGTCCCCCAGGGCATGAAGCAGGCATGGAGGAGATCCAGGCTCCAGACATCCAGAGGCCCCAGAGTACGAGAGCCCAAAGAGGACCACCGGAGGGGCATCTGTGCCACCCTCCTGGGAAGGGCTGAGGAGATCCCCAGATGAGGGGTCACCCAGTAGCCACAGAGCAGAAGCCAGAGGGGGCTGCACTGGCGTGCCTGCCGGTTCTGCCGGCAGCCAGCTGTGCCAGAGTGAACCGAGCCGCAGGCCCAGAGGCTGGAGGCCCGAGGGCCCCCTTTGCCCCGGAAAAGGCCTGACCGAGCAACAGGCGCCAGGCCCCACCAAGTAGCCACCGGGAGTGAGCTGGTACATACCTGAGCGCCCAGCCCCGGACACCAAGAACCACCAATGCACCGACCCCTGAGGGCATCAGTCATCGGCAGGGAGTGTGGTGAGGGGAGATAGGCCTCCGCACTTTGGAGGGCCTGGGAGTTCCCAGAGAGGTGGAGTCTAAGACCCGACCTGACATATAGACACAGACAAACAGGCACACACAGACACAAACATGCATTCCCACCCTCATGCACACATATACAAACACTCAGCACTCACGCAACGTAAGGATAGACATAAATGGACATGTACACACAATCACACTCCCCAAACATACTCTATACCCCGGGTCCAGGTACCCTCGCCCCCAGAGGGGGAAACGGCACCCAGACCAAAGAGATGTTACACTTTCCCCCGGGGTGGAAGCAAGCAGACCGCCCCAGGCTCCGCAGCAGCAGGGAGGCCAATCGGACAGCCAACACCTCCTCCCAGCCTCCCCGCCCCGATGGCTAGTAGAGAACGGGGGTGTGTGAAGACCCCATACCTCCCTCCTCCCACTCATGTGTAGTGTTGCTGCATGTTGTTTTGAAGTGCATTTAAAACAAGGGAGGGCATGGTGCTGCTGCCAGAGAGCAGCAGGTGTTAGCACGGCCCCTCCCGAGAACCCTCAATGTCTACGTGGATTTAAAATTGAGAGGTGGGCACCGGCGCCAGAGGTAGGGTCGAATACACAGACCGTCCACTGGACGCCATTAACGTCCACTGGACGCCACCCGCCAGGGTGGGGAGGAAAACAAGGGCAAGATGCCCCTCCCTAGGGCCAGCTCCCCCGCTGACCCCAGTAGGCACCCCCGTCCTCTGGTACCCACCAAGGCAAGGGAGCCCAGGCCCATCCAGACCGGGGCCTACGGCAGCAGCACCGCCAAACACCACAGGACCCGGGGCAGCCCACCCTACCCCACCGCAGAGGAAACTGTACCCACCCCAACATTCAATCATCTCCCAGACTACACATGACAACAGACACCCAGGTTAAGTTTATTCTCCACCTCTCCTATGTCTCTCCCCCACCTGCAGAGTGGACTCCTGCAAGGATGGAACAACCTCCTTGCCAGTTGAAGAGCCCCCCAGTTAGGCCGATGCACCAGAGGCCCCCTGCGCCAGGGCTGAGCCCCCGTGCACCCACCCGCCCACAACCTCGGCGACACACCGATGAGGACCGAAGCCCCAAGGCCCAGCCAGAGCCCCAGCACGGAGGCGAAGCACCCCCGAACCCCAAGCCCCCACGCCTGCCCGGATCCACTCAGGGGCAGCCAGGCCACCAGGCCAGTAACCTACGTCCGCCAGTACAGACCATTCCCCAGCCCCGCTGCACGCAGCCACGAGGAGAGCACCCTCTAAGAGCGACCAGAGCCACTAACCAGGTTATGACCACAACCCCCGGGTTAAGCCCTCCAGGGATAACGTCTCTAGGGGTTCTCCAGGCGCCCTAAGACCATCCCAACCTCCACATCAACCACAATAGCTAAGGTGGGACCAAACCACGACCCCCCACCCCCGCTAGGTGATGGAGCCGATCAAAGGAGCCCAGAGGAGCCCACTGTGGTGGCAGAGGCTGTATCGAGACTAATGTGATCTATTAGATGGTTTCTATATTGGCTAGAATTAAGATTATTTTTATTTTTCCAGTTCATGAGGACCGTGAAGCATTTCCATTCAGAAGACTTTACTGGTGTTTTTCTCTAACAGGGAGTGCAGCAAGCTCTTTGGAGAGGATGGAATGACTCAAGCTTTTTGTAAAGAGGACAGCACCCTTCTCAATCCTGTGGACACTGACCAACTACCTGTACCTCTTAGCCTTGAAGAAACTGACCGCGACTGATGTCTCTGCCCTCTACTGTTGCCACAAAGCTTTTGTTTTTCTCCTCTCATGGATTGTCCTCAAGGACCGGTTCATGGGTGTCCTGACCTGTATGAAAACAAGAAGGAGATTGTTTATTACCAGTTTAACACAAGCTTTTACTACTTTAAAATGTGTCATCTATGTCTCTATGTGCAGATTGTGGCTGCCATAATGGCCATCACAGGTATTGTCATGACGGCTTATGCTGACGGTTTCCATGGTGATTCCTTTGTGGGTGTGGCATTGGCTGTGGGCTCAGCCTCAACTTCAGCTCTTTATAAGCTCAGACTTCCTTATAAGCCCGTTCCAGTCTGAGCTATGCTTGATTTTTGATTGCATCGTGTCAACTCTTTGTTTTCTCACCATCCAGGTGCTGTTCAAGATGTTCCTAGGCAGCGCCAACCCTGGAGAAGTGGCTCATTTTCTTTTCTTTCATCTTCATCTCCTGTGTGCCCCTCATCCTGTATTTCACAAGGGTAGAGCACTGGGGCTCACTCTCCTCACTGCCGTGGGGATACATGTGTGGACTGGCAGGACTGTGGCTGGGTGAGAGTGCATATACACCGGATGGTTTCATCCACATGTACAAACCATTTTGGATCATTTTAAGGCTTTTAGTATAACTATAAGGATTCATTTCTTATACTTACCATCAGTCACTCGGTGGATATGATGTTTATATTGTCTGAATATGGATGTATGATCTGTAGGCAAAGCAGGGCTCGCAAAATTTCGAAATCCCTGGTAGCCCTTCGGGCAGGGACTCTTCAGTTTTTGGTAGCCCAAAATAAATTTAAGTAGCCCGAATAAAAAAGGGAGCAATTTTTTATGTTTTGTTTCCTGTTTTGTTTCCGTTACAATATTATACTTTAATGTATAATATTGTAACGGAAACAAAACATTAATTAAAAAAATTGTTGAAACACAAATTACAACATTGTATAAAAATTAAAATCATCAACTCAAATACTTGGTTCTAATTGAACAGAAATTTCTATGAACTTGTAAGAACTGTGTAGAACATGAATCAGTCTGTGTCAGATCCTGAATTTGAAATTTCCACTGAAGTCAGGGGTAAGAGGCAAGTGGAACCAAGATCTAGGCCATTTGCTTTTTGAAGTTTGCAAAGATTGCTAAATTTTGCCAGTGGTAGTTCACTCTTTGCAACACAGTACGCTGTTCTAAACAGATTTTTCAGGTTGATTTTTAGTATGTTATTTGCAGACTGAGCAATAATGCATTTCTTGCATTTCTCATGGGTTCTAATGGGGGCCTTTCTTAAAATTACTGGTCCCAGTAACAAAGGCGCTTGTCGACTCAGAAATCGAGGGAAAAACAACAACACACCCGGCATTATGTTCTTTACACGGGTACACATAAGTGGTCCGCATGTGCGCATTCGCTGTCAAAATAAAAGACCCGCACCAGATAAGAAGTTGCAACGCGCGTTTGCGTACATATAAAAGGCACTGTTTTTGTCCGCTAGAGTGGGATTTTCACGGCACATTCTGCACCACATCTCTGTGCGTTCATCATTTGTTTGAAGCCAGCTCACCTCCTGCAACCACTTTTCTGAGAATACGTGCTTCTTTTGTGGTTCGGACTCCTTCTGACGATTCTTTGGAGGTGGAGGAACACCAAAGTAATTGCTTAAAGGAGCGTCTTCGACATCTTTAAGAGTTCTAAACAAATGTCTGTCCTCCTCCAGAAGATCTTATGTAAGCAAACACGCGTTGCAACTTCTTATCGTGTGCGCGTTTTTTATTTTGACAGCGAATGCGCACCTGCGGACCACTTATGTGCACCCCTGGTTATTTAGCTTGTCATATTGCAGGCACAGAAATTCTTTTGTCCATGAAACCATAAAGCTACTGCGGTCAAGTGAGCCCTCACTTGCGAAGTCACAGTCAAGCTAGCCGCCCCGCCAGCCGCACCTAAAATGTGGTTGCACTATTCTTACGCATATTACAGTATGGATGCCGACTGCCTTAGAAACGCAGTCTTTTGTGTCCTGACACTATTTAACTTCACAATCCACTCCGTTTTGGTTCATCTCCACTTTTCCCCTTGTGATCCACAGCCAAGATTACTGTACGAATCAGAGAAAATTAACAATAAAATTTGCCTAATATACAGTACTGTACTTTTAATATCTTCATCTTTGACCTCAGATTACATATAAACTGTAAGAGGTGACACAGATATCTCACTGGATTCTGACTCTAGGCCATCTCCACTCTTCACCCTGTGATCCACAGACAAATTTACTGTACGGTTTTTGAGAAAATTGATATTAAACTTTGCTCAATTTACTCTACTGTACTCTATATATTCCCAACTTTGACCTCAGATTACAGGAAAACTGTACAAGGTGCCGCAGATATTTCACTGGATTCTGACTCTAGGCAACCTCCACTCTTCACCCTGTGATCCACAGACAAATTTACTGTACGGTTTTCCAGAAAATTGATATTAAACTTTGCTCAATTTACTCTACTGTATATATTCCCAACTTTGACCTCAGATTACAGGAAAACTGTAAGAGGTGCCGCAGATATTTCACTGGATTCTGACTCTAGGCAACCCCCACTCTTCACTCTGTCATCCACAGCCAGATTTACTGTACGGTTTTCCAGAAAATTGATAGTAAACTTTGCACAATTTGCTCTACTGTACTCTACATATTCTCATCTTTGACCTCAGATTACAGGAAAACTGTACGAGGTGCCGCAGATATCTCACTGGATTCTGACTCTAGGCCGTCTCCACTCTTCACCCTGTGATCCACAGACAAATTTACTGTACGGTTTCTGAGATTGCTGTGTTAACAGAGTATGACAGAGGCTAAGAAAATATACTGCCTAAAATATTATCAAATTTAAACAAGAAATTACAAAATTTCCACATTTGTTGTCATTGCCGTGTGTTCAGTAGAGCATTATTTAGTCATAAAAAATACATATCATTGAAATATCATCAGTAAAAGAAATACTCTCACTATGTAAGACATGTTAGCAAACTCAGTTAATAAATATTGTATCAAATCTATACAGATGTTTAAAGGCATAATGCAAAGCATGTTTGTTTCTTATGGCTTACAAATGTGTTTGCCTTTAACATAATTTACATTTCATTTATACAGTTTCACAGACGAAACAATAAAATAAGTTTCCTGAACTGTTCTTCATGGCCAAGATTTTGAATCCTTTTGAGGGTGATGCATTATCCATGAAGGTGAGCAATTTGTTCATTGACCTCTGACCCTCGCTGACTCTGACGCCTCCTAATTCTGCTTCCAGCCTTGATGATTAATTTGTTCTTCCTTTTGGCATCCCTGTCACTGATGCTGTCACCAGTTGTCCACCAGTCTAATCTGCAATTCCGGTGAACCCAGAATTACCTGTATCTTTGAAATGTTTCCAAAAATATACACTATATGTTGATGGGCATTGTCCCACTTTTTTTCCTTTACAAGTAATAATCTCTATGGTTTTAATGACAATTCATATACAGATTGTGGAGGACTTTTTATTCAACACTAAAAATAGTTCCTCATCAGCAGACTAGTACAATTTCAGCCTACCGTTAATAAACCCATCCAATGCAGCGTTATCAGAGAAATTATGCAAATGATATGTTTTTATGTACTGGTAATCTATTTATCATGATTCCTGCTCTGATGATTATTTTCTTACCCTTCTGTAATTTTAATAGATAAAGGATGTTGAACATTAAGCTCCAAACAGGATGAATGAGGAAGACCACAGAGGAGAATCATGGATGTAGTGAAAGAATACATGCAGATGGTTTTTTTCATGGTCGAGGAGCATCTTCTGATACTATTTTAGAGAAAAACACATAAAATTGAAGACTAAAAATAATGACAAAATATGTCTACATTTTTTTATTAATTTCTTAGAGCAAATGCAGTCTTGTCATGGTCTGAGTTGCCCACTCATATTTAACTGATTCAAATACAATTACTCCATTTAAATGCTTATGTTCTAATAAAAGGCATTGTACTAGAATTACTCCGGTCCGGCTCTGTTCTGCGGGCTTGATGTGCCGTGCACTCTCTGATGGTCTGCAGCATTCCCACATCTAAAAGGCAAAGGAAGCTTTGGAGCACACTTGTAATCTTATGCTGATGTAAGATAAACAAATAGAAAATGGTAAATTTACATGAACCTCACTCTAAATGGGTTTATATAAATATCATATCTACTATGGCAGTGACAAACCTTAGCAGACTCTGTGGGTCCAGCTTGCGCAGTGAAGCACGGATGATTTGCTTCTGCACTGGGCATTCCAATGTCCTCCTCTACCCAGTGCCGTTTTTTGCCGTGTGGCTCTGGCAGGCATTTCGGAAAGTTGTAACACAGAGGTTTGGCCTGACTTGCATCTGAGCAACTCTGAGTGAGCAAATGCAAATGTGCCAGGCCTCGAGGATAATGGGTGGTTTGCACAACAAAAGCTGGAGGAGAAACGAGCTGATGACCTGTGAAAATCTCAGCAGGGGTGCTTAACACCTCAGGACTTGCACCAGAAAATAAAAAACCCAGTAATTCTAGGGGGTGTTGGGTTTAGGGAAGTTTTTTCTCACGCAAATTTGCACAGGTTTAGTAAATCTAGTGTTAAAATAGTATCAGAAGATGCTCCTCGACCATGAAAAAAACCATCTGCATGTATTCTTTCACTACATCCATGATTCTCCTCTGTGGTCTTCCTCATTCATCCTGTTTGGAGCTTAATGTTCAACATCCTTTATCTATTAAAATTACAGAAGGAGAAGAAAGTAATCATCAGAGCAGGAATCATGATAAATAGATTACCAGTACATAAAAACATATCATTTGCATAATTTCTCTGATAACGCTGCATTGGATGGGTTTATTAACGGTAGGCTGAAATTGTACTAGTCTGCTGATGAGGAACTATTTTTAGTGTTGAATAAAAAGTCCTCCACAATCTGTATATGAATTGTCATTAAAACCATAGAGATTATTACTTGTAAAGGAAAAAAAGTGGGACAATGCCCATCAACATATAGTGTATATTTTTGGAAACATTTCAAAGATACAGGTAATTCTGGGTTCACCGGAATTGCAGATTAGACTGGTGGACAACTGGTGACAGCATCAGTGACAGGGATGCCAAAAGGAAGAACAAATTAATCATCAAGGCTGGAAGCAGAATTAGGAGGCGTCAGAGTCAGCGAGGGTCAGAGGTCAATGAACAAATTGCTCACCTTCATGGATAATGCATCACCCTCAAAAGGATTCAAAATCTTGGCCATGAAGAACAGTTCAGGAAACTTATTTTATTGTTTCGTCTGTGAAACTGTATAAATGAAATGTAAATTATGTTAAAGGCAAACACATTTGTAAGCCATAAGAAACAAACATGCTTTGCATTATGCCTTTAAACATCTGTATAGATTTGATACAATATTTATTAACTGAGTTTGCTAACATGTCTTACATAGTGAGAGTATTTCTTTTACTGATGATATTTCAATGATATGTATTTTTTATGACTAAATAATGCTCTACTGAACACACGGCAATGACAACAAATGTGGAAATTTTGTAATTTCTTGTTTAAATTTGATAATATTTTAGGCAGTATATTTTCTTAGCCTCTGTCATACTCTGTTAACACAGCAATCTCAGAAACCGTACAGTAAATTTGTCTGTGGATCACAGGGTGAAGAGTGGAGACGGCCTAGAGTCAGAATCCAGTGAGATATCTGCGGCACCTCGTACAGTTTTCCTGTAATCTGAGGTCAAAGATGAGAATATGTAGAGTACAGTAGAGCAAATTGTGCAAAGTTTACTATCAATTTTCTGGAAAACCGTACAGTAAATTTAGCTGTGGATCACAGGGTGAAGAGTGGGGGTTGCCTAGAGTCAGAATCCAGTGAAATATCTGCGGCACCTTGTACAGTTTTCCTGTAATCTGAGGTCAAAGTTGGGAATATATAGAGTACAGTAGAGTAAATTGAGCAAAGTTTAATATCAATTTTCTCAAAAACCGTACAGTAAATTTGTCTGTGGATCACAGGGTGAAGAGTGGAGATGGCCTAGAGTCAGAATCCAGTGAAATATCTGTGGCACCTCTTACAGTTTTCCTGTAATCTGAGGTCAAAGTTGGGAATATATAGAGTACAGTAGAGTAAATTGTGCAAAGTTTACTATCAATTTTCTGGAAAACCGTACAGTAAATTTAGCTGTGGATCACAGGGTGAAGAGTGGGGGTTGCCTAGAGTCAGAATCCAGTGAGATATCTGTGGCACCTCTTACAGTTTTCCTGTAATCTGAGGTCAAAGTTGGGAATATATACAGTAGAGTAAGTTGAGCAAAGTTTAATATCAATTTTCTAAAAAACCGTACAGTAAATTTGTCTGTGGATCACAGGGTGAAGAGTGGAGACGGCCTAGAGTCAGAATCCAGTGAGATATCTGCGGCACCTCGTACAGTTTTCCTGTAATCTGAGGTCAAAGATGAGAATATGTAGAGTACAGTAGAGCAAATTGTGCAAAGTTTACTATCAATTTTCTGGAAAACCGTACAGTAAATCTGGCTGTGGATGACAGAGTGAAGAGTGGGGGTTGCCTAGAGTCAGAATCCAGTGAAATATCTGCGGCACCTCTTACAGTTTTCCTGTAATCTGAGGTCAAAGTTGGGAATAAATAGAGTACAGTAAAGCAAAATGGAAAAATTTCACTATTCATTTTCTCAAAAACCGTACAGTAAATTTGGCTGTGGATCACAGGGTGAACAGTGGAGATGGCCTAGAGTCAGAATCCAGTGAAATATCTGCGGCACGTTGTACAGTTTTCCTGTAATCTGAGGTCAAAGTTGGGAATATATAGAGTACAGTAGAGTAAATTGAGCAAAGTTTAATATCAATTTTCTCAAAAACCATACAGTAAATTTGTCTGTGGATCACAGGGTGAAGAGTGGAGATGGCCTAGAGTCAGAATCCAGTGAGATATCTGTGTCACCTCTTACAGTTTATATGTAACCTGAGGTCAAAGATGAAGATATTAAAAGTACAGTACTGTATATTAGGCAAATTTTATTGTTAATTTTCTCTGATTCGTATAGTAATCTTGGCTGTGGATCACAAGGGGAAAAGTGGAGATGAACCAAAACGGAGTGGATTGTGAAGTTAAATAGTGTCAGGACACAAAAGACTGCGTTTCTAAGGCAGTCGGCATCCATACCGTAATATGCGTAAGAATAGTGCAACCACATTTTAGGTGCGGCTGGCGGGGCGGCTAGCTTGACTGTGACTTCGCAAGTGAGGGCTCACTTGACCGCAGTATAAAGCTGCACTTTCTTTTTGCCTTTTAGTCTGATTTGTCTTAACTTTTCTGTTTTGTGGTAAGCTTTTCTTTGGCTGTCACTTCTTCACCCTGACCTGTCTTATTTGGCTCAGCAGAACTAAAATATATATCCTGCTGCTTTTACACACGCACTCACATAACGCTCAGCGATTCTCTGCGCGATCAACCTCTCACATGTTTAAGCTTGCTGCGGGAGATTTCACTTGTCATGTTTGCATTGTAAGCTAACGATTGATAAGACGATGTCAGAGGAATTGGTGCGCAAATTATCGTCACTCGCCGATCAGTACTGTCGCTCTCTATACACAGTTCGCGCGATTGCAAAGTGAAAGAAAAAACAAGCGCAAATTCAAACGCGATTTCAATATGTCACATATTGACAGTGGCTCACCGATGCCAATGACATAAGCTACATTTCCGAAAGAATGCAAAAGCATTGACATATATTTTTCCTTTCTATGATAGCCCGAAGGGCAGGGCAGAGATAGATTTTGGTAGCCCGACAGGAAAAATCGCTAGCCCCGGGACGTCGGGCTAGCGATTTTGCGAGCCCTGCAAAGGGCATTATTTTAAGTATCGGAAATTTTCTGGTTTCCGTTTGTTGTCTGCTTTTAGCCCCAGTAATGGAACCTTAGGTATCGACTGACAACAATTTAGCTTTTTATTAGCTTTTTGAAATATATGTGTATTCATAAATAATGGTGAGTGGAAGGAAGTGTTAAATGGAATGTTGGCCACCATCCCCAGTGGCTAGGTCAGATAACTAAGCTAATGGGTTCCCAGATAGTTTGAGCTGTAACATCTCAAACAACAACAAAAAATGTTGTTATTATTTATTATTGTGCGATCAGCAGTCTGAAATATTTATGCTGTATTTTTTCAGCACAACCATGCTCAGAAAATGTCTTATCAAGATTTTACCTAATGCCCTCAAAATTGTCACTCATCCTCATGTTTACCTTAAATGTCTTCTGTTTCTTTTGCAGTGGTCAACATCCTGGTCAATGTTGGTGTGGTACTGACTTACCCCATTCTGATCTTTGTTTGAATGACGACTTGTACGCACAGATTCCACAGATAAGGTACGAAAATATGTCAGGCTGCTCAATAGCGGTAGGTCTTCAGGGTTTCTACTCCACTGCTGTATTTCATAGGGGTCCACATTTCCAATGCACGCTATTTTCTGCAAGTACAACTGCTTCGCCTCTGAACCTCTGTACAGTCCATTCTCTTTTGAGCTGCTTTTAAGCATCTTGTAATCGTCGTTCCAACACAGTCTGTTTGTTTTGATTCGTAGACCCCGAAAATGGTGCCGCGCTCCCACAATGCATTGCGGCGTGACGTCAACTCAAAGCCCTATAAATAGAGTGCACCCCTTTGGCCTCTCCCCTTTTCTACAATTCACCTGTGGGAGAGTTAGGTGTCATTTCTTTCCAACACGGTAAAACACACATATAATTCATATTTAGCCACCCTGATGTTTCTGGTTGCGATTTTAGTTCAATTGTTGTCATTATTAAGCCTGTTTTTGTTAGATGTTATAAGTTTGTAGTAGAGCTGGGCGATATATCGAGATTTTTAAAAATATCGATATATTTTTATACGAGATATAAGATGTGACAATATCCTTTATATCGATATAGTCTGTTACGTTATAATTATAGTTGCGGAGCCGCAAGTTTGCCTCTCTTTCGTCCATTTTTCTCATTACGCAACGTTACTCGACCTCGCCTCCGTTAACGAGTTACTGCGCATCGCCCCGTGAGTGGGGCTGGACCACGTCAACGTGTTAACGAGCTAACCACGCTAACGAGTTAGCCACGCTAACGCCATGCACGGCCTGAAATCCTTTCATCTTCTCAAAAGTTGACTGCGCGCCTTTTGTATGAATTCTGGTTGTGCTTGATGACCGCGAACCGATTTTATGTGATACACAGCGCTCAGCAATCTGTCAAAAAATGTTTTAGTTCAACTTTGGTAAGCTACGGAGCTGCACCGCTTGATGGATTGTCGGAGCATTACGGCTACCGAGGAGCCTCGCGGAGTGATACGTACTGTGCTTCAACGTAATATTACCGTATTGTGTGTGTATAAGGACCATAAATGGCACCTGTCCAGAGACATGGTTACGAAGCGGATTTCAAACTCCAGGCTGTCAGTCACGCAGTAGAAGTTGGGAACAGAGCAGCTGTAAAATCTGTCTGTTATTATGCTCAGCGTCTGTTAGTTTACATTTTGACTGCACAATTTGCTCTTTGTTATGCACAAAACAACATAGTTTTCTTTTATTTATAGAGCATCATTATTTAATAAATGCTCATAATTCATGTACATCTATGCTGTATGTTAATAAAAGTGCCTGTGTGACATCTGGGACACAGCTTTGACTAAGAACTCTCTTTTTGTTCTTACTTTATGGCTTTAAAAAAATATCGAGATATATATCTTATATCGCCATCCAGCTAAAAAATATCGAGATATGAATTTTGGGTCATATCGCCCAGCTCTAGTTTGTAGTATGTGTGTATCATAAATGTGTTTTAAGCGCCATAAATGCTAGCATGAATATATACTCCTTGCTAGCTTGGAAGCTGTGGTGGGTTGAGCTAACCCTCTTCCCCACTGTTTGTATTTGGTCGTAGGAGCTGGAGCGGGCAAATTAGTTACTTGGAGGCCTTTCTTTCTTTTACCTTTCTTATCAGACAGAACGCATAGTCATGCCGCTCGGGAGGAACGCGTTAGTCGGGCTGGCTGTCGGGGCCACGGCCGGCTTGGTTGCCTTCGTTTACAGGCTCTGGCACAGCAGGAGGAGGTCCCAGACCCTTGTACTGGAGACACGGCCAGCGGATGGAGGAGCGCTGCTGGGGGACACGCTGGATGCCCAGGGTAGGCTGGCACTGAGAACCATGAGCTACATGGTTGCCATGGATTCAATTTAACATGGCAACGTCACTGAATGTTTAGTATCACGTCTTTCTTATAGCGGTGATGGCCAGGCTAGTGTTGTTCCAGAAAGGGACGTCTCCATTTTTCAGGATGCTCTATGTCAGGGACCAATATGGCAAGGCCATGATGATCCACTTGGTAAAGTAAATCCGCTTGGCATCTTTCTTGGCCTTCAGACAACAATTCTGATGGCTAAAGATCCAAACGGGACAGGAAAAAAAAAAAAATTAGTATTGTATTGGATGTATGTTTGCTGCACTGCGCTCTTGTGTTCCATGCTGGTGTGTGTACATGTGGGTGTGTCTGCGGGTGAGGATGGAGGACAGCTACCTGCAGGCCTGATGGGTGTGGCCCTGTCAGCTGCTGGTCACGCCTAAGTTCCCACACACCTGCTTCTGATCAGGCTCGTCGGGGGAGCGATGGAGCTTCCTCTGGCGCAGGATTGTTGGGTTAGACTCCATGTTAGTGTTATTAGTACCAAGTCCAGTGAGTGCATGCCCGCGGTAGTCGAGTGTCCTGACAAGTTGCTTCTTTGTTATTTTTCTCCAGGAAGGAGCAGGGAAGACAAGAGCAGCGAGCACGGGGTGCGGGGACACACAGGCGCGGAAGAGCACGGAGCACAAACTTGTGGGTGAAGACACGACACGGAAGTCAAGGTGAAAACACGGGGTTTATTCTGTGAACTATTTACACCACTGTAAATAAACGCATTGCCTTCTTCACAAAGTCCTGCATCTTGGGTCCTCATTGTTTTCTTCTTTTTATTTTGTTCTTAATTTCTCTTTTTTCTCTGTTCTTAACTTGTACTGTGTCTCCTATCTGTAGTGCTATGTATTACTTTTAAACCTTTTTAATTTCAAACAGTTGTACAGCACTTTGCTTGAAGGTGCTTTATAAATAAAGTTATTATTATATTATATTCCCCTCATCCCCACGGTCTGCCACACAGACCGTGACATAACTCCTGTTTCTGTCTTCAGAGATGGAGGCCCAGCAGCAGGCTCTGGCAGCAGTGGAGGCTGTGGTTCAGGGACTTTCCCCAGAGCAGCAACTGGAGCTCAGAAACCAGCTGGACCAAGTGCTATGCTGCGTGGCATCTTTACGTTCAGAGGTAGCTGAGCTCAAGGAAGGTCTACAGGTCATTGCCCAGCAGATCATTCAGGATGTCAAGTGAGTTGAACTATGGTGAGCTACATAGAATCTGTCCTGCAGTACTGTGCAGAGGTCTTGTGTCGCCCCTCAGTTCTTTACTGGGTCATAGTCAGTATTTGGTGTGAGCACCTTTATTCTTCAGCCGAGGCAGCTTTCTGTCATCTCTTTAAGTAGTCTTCAGGAACAGCTCTCCTAGCTTCTTGAAGGACAAAGCTCTTCTTTGTGTGGACGATTCCACACTGCTTCAATAATACTGAGGTAGGGCTCTGGGGAGGCCCATCCATGACTGATAGTTCTCCACTGCATGTTTTTGTATCCAAGTATGCTTTTACTGCATTGTCAGTGTGTTTCCAAGCAGACACTTTCAGATGACACTGGATCAAGAATCCAAATCCTCCATCTACTAACTGTTTAGTGTCTTTCACGCTGTGTTATCTTTGATATTTTTCATAGATTTGAGTAAAATAATGGAACAAATAATGTGTTT
The DNA here is from genome assembly GCF_001858045.2 of Oreochromis niloticus. Classification (NCBI taxonomy): domain Eukaryota; kingdom Metazoa; phylum Chordata; class Actinopteri; order Cichliformes; family Cichlidae; genus Oreochromis; species Oreochromis niloticus. The sequence goes on along the minus strand of NW_020328040.1, from coordinate 33,530 downwards.
TTGTTTTTTGCATCAAACTTGGTTCTTTGCTAAGTCATCTGTACATGTGAGACAACACTGGTTCAACCCTCAAGTTAGGTTTTTTTATGCTTTAATGATTCATATTTCAGAGTACAGAAGCTTAACAAATAAATAAACAGGATCTGGAAAGCTGGAGAACAAGACGTCTTTAAAAAAGACAAAGTCTGGAAGTCAAATGTATTGAAATGAGGACCGGCTCAAAACCTTTGCACAGTAATGTATCAGTTTGGAATAAAAAATCCTCAAAACAAAGATTAATAATTTGGGATGTAGTTGAGATCATGTGGTAGTAATGAGTATTAAGGTAAAGGCTCATTATTTTTATTTATGCGCGTGTTAATGGATTTTCACCAGGGAGCCATAGCCTGGTTACAGACATGCCTGTAGACATCTGAAGGTGTAAGAAGGATCTTAAATGGAAAAAGAAATTAAACCTTTGACCACAATTGTTAGGTAACTGTTTTTCTTATTTGCTTTTTTCTCTTTTCCTCGTGATTTTTAGGCCTTTGACTGTGGATAATGTACCCGTGGATCCACAACCTCGCTCCTCAGACCCAAGGGAATAGCTGTCTTATAGCGGGATTAACAGCGCAGTTGGAATCCTTTCACTTTAATAAATGTGTCTGTGACTCAAATACTGGTGATATTTTATGACTTCATAACAGTGACAGAGTGGAACATCTGAACAAGTACAGATAAACAGGACTGGGCCATAAAATTCATATTTGATCACTGGTTATATACTTTATCAGCCATGTAATTAAGGAAAGTCACTGATAACAGTAATTTGGAATAAACGCATGGGATGATCCATGATTTGGAGCACATTATAGCAATAGTAGTGGGTTGAATGACTTGAAAAACCAAGGAAAAAAAAAAGAAACTGCATATGACACTTGTCTTTGTAGTGCTGAGTACTTTATTACTCTTATGATCTACAGTTGTTTGCAATTGTGAAGTTTGATTTAGCTTACAGATTTGTCTTCTAGGATACAGGCTCCAAGCGGAGCTGGAAGTTGAACAACTTTAACGTGAAAATCACTGGCTAATGTTTTTCTTATTGGAGTACAGCTGCTCCGAGGGACAAGCCCTGGGAATCTTCAAGAGAGAATGTGCAACTTTCTTCTGTATGTCTAATTGTGTGAAGCTGACACATGGCAAGGACCATGTGGCAATACAGGGTTTTCTGGGGAGGTGTCATTGTTTAAATTACAGGTGGAATGAGGTGAAGCGATGGAAGGAACAAGAGTACTGGTGGACTGTCCTGTTTGGACACAAAGCATACCTGTCACTCCCAGAAGGTTGGGGAGGATTGTGTGCCTTGGTAAAACTGAGTGATCACATGGAAATCAACAGATATGCACTCCTGAGGCATACAAGTCTTACCAAGGTCCTCGGAACGGCCTTTGCAGAGGAATAGAAGACGATATGTACGATGGTGTTGCAAAACAGACTGAGGCTATGTCCACACGTACCCGGGTATTTTTGAAAACGCAGATTTTTCTATGCGTTTGCACCTTTCGTCCACACGTAAACGCCGTTTTCGGTCACTGAAAACGGAGATTTCTAAAAACTCCGGCCAGGGTGGATATTTTCTAAAACTCCGTTTTTGCATTTACGTGTGGACGAGAAAAACGGAGAAAACGCAGCGTCAAAGGTGTGCGCCTTTTTTGACGTCACAGTGTGCGCCACGTTGTTGTTTCGGTGAAATGAATTTCTACAATACTGTTACTGTTAATTGTACTCTCTGCAGTGTCTAAATGCTTACATATACATGCACAGTTACTGTCCCTCCACACATACGACTCGGTTCTGCTTCTATGCCCCAGCTTTGTTTACTATTTCCCGCCGAGGCTTCTAGACTTCTGATTGGCCAACATTTCTACACGGTTAGGAATATATCGCCACCTGCTGCTTTGGCATGTTCGTAGCAGCGTTTTCCTTCATTTCTGCCTTTACGTGTGGACGGGATTATTTTTTAAAACGAAAACGGAAAATCTCCGTTTTCAAAAATACCCGTGTACGTGTGGACATAGCCTGACGCTGGACCTGATAACAGCATCCCAAGGTGGGGTGTATAAGCTAATTGGTGAGACGTGTTGCACATTTATCCCCGATGGATATTCCACAGGCGGCGACATCTATAAGGCCCTGCAGAATCTAACAGCACTCCAGAAGTATGTGACCAATCACACGCCAGGAGCCTCAACACAGGATTGGCTCACATGGCTGACTTCTGGACCCTGGTGGCATATGCTACTGAAGATCTTGACCCCAGTATTTGTTGTTTTACTCTCTGTTTGTTGCGGTGACCTGTATTCTCCCTTGCATTAAGAGCATGATACAAAGGATGGTGACTAATACCTTTATCTACTACGCATTAGCCCAGGAAGACCCAGAGAAGGGCATGAAAGATTGTGTTCAAATGAAGTAAGCATTGAAAATGCACCTGCAAGTGATGCTGTACTGATAGTTGATAACACAAGCTTTTAAAATGTCAAACAGGAGGAAATAATGTTAGGTTTAATGTATGTGTTGTAGGTTGCCATTTAAAAAGCTAGAATGCTTCTGTTTGCGCTCTATGTAACCTACGCATATGAGTACGTGCACGACCTCAATAAGGGGAACAAACAGCCTTGAGAAGAACAGATTCTACCGACAATATCCAGGGAGAGCTGCACTCCCATCATATAACCACACACATTGTATAACCATGCTTGCACAGCACAATCACACTTTGTAACCAGTTATAGTAATTTCTCATAGGTAATACAACAACAACCTTTGTGAATATTCATGTGTGTAACCAATAAAAACAACCTGCAGGGGGAAAGGAAGTTGAAGTGGGTTGGAGACAACTGCTTACCTCTCGCAAGTGAAAACTTGAGCTCTGTGTGACCTCGTTTCTGAGTGAGTTTCTGTTTATCCAGCAGTATCAGGGGTAAAACTCTGACAAGTAGTGTGTCACACAAACAGCAAATATTGTCAAAAAAAGTAAGAAAACATGGGGGTGCTTTGATTCATTTTGGGGCTGCTTCAGCACCCCGGAAAATGGGCTAAAAAAACAAAGTAATCACTGAAAAGTCCACAATACCTGAAATTTTTAATAGTTTCTGCAGCTGAAAGTAGCCGTTTAAACAGTTTAAATCTTAATGTTAGTGTTGGAGCTATTTGTTCTTTATTTTTATTATTTTGAAATTTGTTCAAGTTTGTTGTTGGTTTCCCAAACTGGATAAATAAACCATAAAACGCGACTTTCAAGTTTGGACAGTCGACTTCTTTTGCCTGCGTACAAGATCTTATCTCAGTGCAGCAGTGGCTTGTGGATTTTTAATTGTTGGACGTTTGGTTGGTCAAACTAACGGAATCACCACTACATAAAGTAAAAACTCTTGCCCGTGGACCAGAAGGAATAATCCTTCATTAATGGATATGTTGGATATATAGATTTCATGGATCACCATCGAACAAAAGTTATTAGATCGTCTTTGGAGTAATCCAGACGGACTTGCTGCTTGAGGCTTGGATCAACACGTCACTCATTCATCAACACTGGTGAGTGATAATATTGTTTAGGCCGTAAAGGAAAACGGTGAAGCTATTGGAGTTTAAAGGCATTATTTCAGTACAAGGACTGATGAACTGAGTTTTGATGTGCTAAACTGTGCGTAATTGGATCGCTAATTGAAACATGCCCTCGCCTGTCGTGGAAATGTTTGTTCACTGGAATCAGCAGGTAAATAGATGACATGTTTGTGCTTTATGCTGTGGATTGGCAGTGTGCTGTGCATCTTTGGAATGTTTGAAATAATTCAAAAGAGCGATAAAAAATGCCGAATAAGCGTAAACAAAAGGATGACACTCCGATGCAATCGGAGAAAAGAAGCATCAAGTTCACACCAAAAGGTTTAGATATGTATTATATAAAACATGTCCAGAAAAGCGGAGTTCAAAATGTAAGCAAGCCTCTAAGTCAGTGGGGAAAAAAAATCTCCTCCTTGGATGAAATAAATCCTGAAGTATCTCTAATATCTCAGGCGTAAAGCTGCGTTCAAAAACATTTTCAAAGCCAAAGCCATCTTCTTTGCGTATTAAAGCTGCGGCTGACAAGGCAGCGCTCATGGAGCGACTCGCTGCATTAAAGAAAAAAACATTTTATTGAAGCGCAAGAGGAAAAACTGAAAAAAGGAGAAATTATCCTTGGAAACGGAGTTGGCAGCAACAAATGCAAAGCTTTGTGTCTTAAAAAAAAAAAACTCGGTTCGGCCCCGGTGAACGTTCTGATTGAATGAACTCTTATTTTGAAAGAGGGCACGTACAAGAAGCGTCTAGGTTAAACCCTTGTGCTGATACATTTGTTCCAATAGAGAGAGATTACTCTGGTATAAATGCTGCATCTGAATCACAGGTCCTTATACCTAAACAAAGTCAAAAACAACATCAGGTGGATGAGATGATGGTAAAAGTTGATGCTTCAGCTCAAGTGACGCAGCAAACACAGCCTCAATCTACTGAGAACCATACTAATGAGATTGTTATTATTATGTAAAAACACAATGACATCACTACTTTACTTGTAAAACAAAACTTATCTTCTGTCCTCCCAGCCAGAAACATCCCTGTGTTTGATGGAGACCCTTTACAGTATAGATCATTTATAAATGCCTTTGAAAATGGAGTGGAAGCTAAAAGTTATAACTGGAGCGACTGTTTGCATTTTTTTTAGAGCAGTTCACTGGGGGGCAGCCTAAAGACTTGGTGCATAGTTGTCAGCATTTACCTCCTGAGGAGGGCTATTCCAGGGCCAAACATCTTCTTGAAGAACATTTTGGGAATTAAAATTAAATTGCCTCTGCAGATATGGAGAAGATTATGAGTCGGGCACCTATTAAAAGCGAAGATGTGAAAGGTCTTCAGTCATTCTCTCTTTTTCGTCAAGGATTTTGAAATCTAACACAGCAAATTGTTTATATGAAGGAGTTGGATTTGCCCTCAAACATGAGAATGATTGTTATGAAACTTCCATACAAATTGAGGGAAAAATGGAGACGAGCTAAAATGCATTGGGATAAGTTGACTTTTATCAAGGAAAGGTTGTTTCCTTGTGTTTTCGTTGTTTTAAAGTTGGTCACACAAGCAAAGACTGTAGGAGTCGTTTGGATTGTGACGTGTGTCACCAAAAGCACCCAGGGGTCCTTCATATAGAGCAAAAAGATCCAGGTGCATCCTCAGAACAAAATCAACAGATGAGAAACTCTGATGTCAACTTCTCAACTGCAACCACTCAGACATGTGGGTATATTTGGCCCGGTCAAGAAGTTGATGCAGTTTTTCTATTGTTGCAGTTCAAGTTAAGAGCCAAAAGAGCAGTAGAATTGTGCCAACCAATGCATTTCTGGATCCTGGAAGTTCAGGTACATTCTGTACAGAAACCCTCGCAAAAAGACTGAATCTAAATGGTAAAAAGACCAATATCCTTCTGAGAACAATGAGTCTAAGTAGGATTGTTAGTGCACTGTCTGTCTGGTTTGGAAGCAAAGGATTTCATGGCGTTGCCAGATGTTTTGACTCAAAAAACCATGCCAGTTTCTGCGGTGAATATTCCCACGCAAGGGGATATTGATCAGTGGCCTCACCTCTTAAACTTCACAACATTGATGCAGATGCGGAGCTACTGATAGGCACTGATGCTTCCAACGCTTTAGAGTCATGGAAGGTGATACAGTGTGGAAGGTGGACCTTATGCTGTAAAAACCAAAGTTGGCAAAGTTGTTGTGGATCTGTTACCCCTCAGAGCTGCCCAAGCATATGCTGCTCCTAGATGTAAAGACCATATGGAACTCTCTGTATTTGATGAAGGAGAGATTCTGCGAGCAGTTTCCTGCCATCCAGGCTGCAGCCATCGATCCACGGATAAGAAAGTCCATGAAAAAGGAAAGGTGAGTAGTATTGAAACATAATGATAATATGGTTGAAAATGGACTCAGGTTTTAATTTTGTTTGTTTTATGCAACAAATCTGTTGTATTTTTATTTTGTTGATGTTGCAGACTGGCTAAAATGGGCAATGATGACTTAAGAAAAGCAGAGGAGTTTGTGGTGCTCATGCGGAAGCACTACACCTCCACACCAGCAGCGACAAAAGTCCGACCTGTGGTGAGATTCTGCTCATCCTGCAAAAGCTACTGCAACACTACAATTCAATTCAATTCAATTTTATTTATATAGCGCCAAATCACAACAAAAGTTGCCTCAAGGCGCTTTATATTGTACAGTAGATAGCACAATAATAAATACAGAGAAAAACCCAACAATCATATGACCCCCTATGAGCAAGCACTTTGGCGACAGTGGGAAGGAAAAACTCCCTTTTAACAGGAAGAAACCTCCGGCAGAACCAGGCTCAGGGAGGGGCGGCCATCTGCTGCGACCGGTTGGGGTGAAAGAAGGAAAACAGGATGAAAGACATGCTGTGGAAGAGAGACAGAGATTAATAACAGATATGATTCGATGCAGAGAGGTCTATTAGCACATAGTGAGTGAGAAAGGTGACTGGAAGGGAAAAACTCAATGCATCATGGGAATCCCCGGCAGCCTACGTCTATTGCAGCATAACTAAGGGAGGATTCAGGGTCACCTGGTCCAGCCCTAACTATATGCTTTAGCAAAAAGGAAAGTTTTAAGCCTAATCTTGAAAGTAGAGATAGTGTCTGTCTCCCGAATCCAAACTGGAAGTTGGTTCCACAGAAGAGGGGCCTGAAAACTGAAGGCTCTGCCTCCCATTCTACTTTTAAATACTCTAGGAACAACAAGTAGGCCTGCAGTGCAAGAGCGAAGTGCTCTAATAGGGTGATATGGTACTACAAGGTCATTAAGATAAGATGGGGCCTGATTATTTAAGACCTTGTATGTGAGGAGCAGGATTTTGAATTCAATTCTGGATTTAACAGGAAGCCAATGAAGGGAAGCCAAAACAGGAGAAATATGCTCTCTCTTTCTAGTCCCTGTCAGTACTCTTGCTGCAGCATTTTGGATTAGCTGAAGGCTTCTCAGCGAGTTTTTAGGACTTCCTGATAATAGTGAATTACAGTAGTCCAGCCTGGAAGTAATAAATGCATGAACTAGTTTTTCAGCATCACTCTGAGACAGGATATTTCTAATTTTAGAGATGTTGCGCAAATGGAAGAAAGCAGTCTTACATATTTGTTTAATATGTGCATTGAAGGACATGTCCTGGTCAAAAATGACTCCAAGGTTTCTCACAGTGTTACTGGAGGCCAAGGTAATGCCATCCAGAGTAAGAATCTGCTTAGATACCATATTTCTAAGATTTTCAGGGCCGAGTACAATAACCTCAGTTTTATCTGAATTAAGAAGCAGAAAGTTAGCGGCCATCCAGGTCTTTATGTCTTTAAGACATTCCTGCAGTTTAACTAATTGGTGTGTGTTACCTGGCTTCATGGATAGATAGAGCTGCGTGTCATCTGCATAGCAGTGAAAATTTATGCTATGTCTTCTAATGATGTTGCCTAGGGGAAGCATGTATAATGTAAATAGAATTGGTCCTAGCACTGAACCCTGTGGAACACCATAATTGACCTTAGTGTCTGAAGAGGACTCTCCATTTACATGTACAAACTGGAGTCTATTAGATAGATATGATACAAACCACTGCAGTGCAGTACCTGTAATACCTACAGCATGTTCTAATCGCTCTAATAGGATATTAGAAAGATCTTTCCAAATGATACCAGGTACAATTGATGACTTATTTATCATAAATAAAATGACAGTTATAAATACTTAAGGATAGTCATGATGTCACATTTTCCTCCCTTTTAAAATTTTAAGGATGCTGATATCCAGAGATTCCTGGAGGAGGCCACCATCTTGGACCCCCGATTTAAATCCAAAGTGAATAAGGATGAAGTCTGGGACAGGATCAGGGAAGCAGCAAACACAGAGGCAGGACCAGATGAGGTATTTTAATATGACAGTGTCTTACTTTGTAGCCTATTTCCATTGTGAGAGTGAGACCTTTAGTTTGATTCGTTTGTGTATTTGTCACTTTCTACTCAAGCACCTGGAGCAAGGAGACACACAGGGAAAGTTGTTCAAAGATGAAGATGAGGATGAAAAAGACTATGCAAGTTTAGTTCATCGTGAAGATAATTTAGATGTCATGGATTGTTCATTTTCTGCTTAACATTTTTATTATGTCCATTTAATTTCAGTAAAGCAGAAAAAACAACTGCCTTGGAGGAACTCTTTGAAGAGGAGGACAACGGGCTGCAGTCATTCCATCAACGGCAGCCCGTTCTTTCCCTGGCCCAGAGAGTGGATCAGGAGATCCAGCTGTATAGAAGCCTAACCCTCATCCCCTGCAAGGATAACGCCACCCTATGGTGGTGGAGCAAGAGAGAGACTCTGCCCCTGCTGTCAGCACTGGCTGAAAGCTTTCTGTGTGTGCAGGCATCCTCCACCCCGTCTGAGAGGTGGTTCTCCACAGCTGGAGAGACCATAAGTCCAGAAAGATCACGTATCCTTCCTGAAAAAGCAGATATGCTTATATTTCTGCAAAAGAATTTGTAATTCTCCATAGTTGATGGATGCAGAATTGCACAGTGCCATTGGACTTGAGTTGATTGTATTTTTTGCTGGCTGATGTAGTTTTATTTTTGAGTGCTCAGCTCATATATACTTTTAAAAAGGAGAGTGTAAATGTTACTGGGCATTCTTCTGTAATTGCCACAGAATAATTTATGTTATACTTTGTTATTGCTACAGAAGAATATTTGTTTTATTATTATTTTACATTTACATTTTTTTTTCTGGGGACCTGTGGCACCCCATCGAGGAGCCGTAGGCTGTGGATCTCTTAAGATCTCACTGTTGGGTTTGTAAGGTCATGCTAGTCCTACATTTTGTTCAAAGATAAGATATAAAACAAAGTTCTAAGCTACTCGACCTGTATGTTCTCCTTTTTAAAAAATAAGAATCGATGAGAGAATCGATAAAGAATCGAATTGTTAAACAGAATCTAAAATGGAATCAGAATCGTAGAGGCATGAGAGCTGGGGATTTCCTCAAATGTAGGAGGTGGATAAATGGGCAAGACTTTCTCAACCCGTCAGAGGAGGAGTGGCCTAAACTGGATGTGGATTGCAGTGTAATTTCTGCAGATGACCCAGAGGTCAAAAAGGACCTGACAGTGAATGTCATTGTGAAGGAATCACAAAATCCTACAAACTAAACACTTCTTGTCTTGGGCAAAACTCAAAATCTCTGTAGCCTGGTTTTTAAAGCTGAAAGAGACCTTAGTGTTGCTAGGGCAGAAAGAGGAAAGAGTTGGTTGCTGCAGATCTGAATAAGAATGATCGGGAAAGTCAGAAGCAAGAAGTGTAGGCAAGAATGGAAAGATTTAAGACCACTTTGAAGAAAGGAAATCTGACTCCAGAAGATTTAGCAAAGGCAGAATGTGTCAACATTGATTTTACGCCATAGCCATCAAAAGTTGGGACATGCAGGAAGAGCGCACATGCTGTCGAAACTAAGACAAAAATACTGGATAGTAAATGCAAATTCTGCTGCCAGGAAAATCATCTCTCGTTGTATCATGTGTAGATGCAACAGAGGAAAGTTTGTTGAACAAAAGATGGCAGATCTGCCGAAGAGAGAGTCGTGCCAAACACAGCTCCATTCACAAATGTTGGAGTGGACTATTTTGGACCTATAAGTGTTAAAAGAAGACAAAGTCTCCTTAAAAGGGATTTTCTTTTTACTTGTTTGACCAATCGTGCAGTACATCTGGAGATTGCACATACACTTAATACAGACTCCTGTATTAATGCTGTGCGGAGGTTCATCTGTAGACGAGGCCCAGTTGGTGCAAATCAAGAGTTTGACTGAGCTGAGCCATGCTAAAATTCAAAATGCTTTTGTTCAGGATGGTGTCAAATGGAACTTTAACGTCCCAGCAGCCTCTCACCAAGGTGGTGTGTGGGAGCGTCTCATTCGTTACATAAAGAGTATTTTAGCCTCAGTTCTCAAAGAACAAGTTTTGGATGATGAAGGACTCCAAATAGTCTTCTGTGAAGTTGAAGCTCTATTGAACGACAGACCCATTACCAGTTTCAGATGACTCAAATGATCTTGAAGCACTGACACCCAATCACTTGTTGTTGTTGAAAAACAAACCAGTTTTGCCACCAGGACTGTTTGATCCAAGTGATCTTCATGGCAGGAAAAGGTGGAAGTGGGTACAATACATGGCAGAGCTGTTCTGGAAAAGATGGCTTGCTGAGTACCTACCTCTGATGCAAGAAAGACAAAAATGGACGAGGACTAAAAGATGTCTTATACCTGGAGATATTATTTTGACTGCAGACGCTACAGCTCCAAGAGGATCATGGATGATGGCGAAAGTCTTAAGTGTAAACCAGATTTCAAAAGGCTTTGTTAAAGTTTGTTGTTGGTTTACTTATATTTTGGGATATTCACAAGTTTTATTTGTAGGTTAATACTTGCTTAATTGTTTGTGTTTGTTTTGTTGTTTATCTTGTTAAGTCAGTCAGGAAGAACTGTAGGGCCATTTTTCTATAAATAAAGAGACTGGTATAGGACCAGTATGCACTGGAGTGAGCCTATGTCTTTTTTTTTTTTTTTTACCAGAGCAGAAGAAGCAGCAGGAAGCAACAAAAATGGATCTTTTTATTGCTTGCCAAACTGGATAAATAAACCATAAAACGCAACTTTCAAGTTTGGACAGTCAACTTCTTTTTCCTACGTACAAGATCTTATCTCAGTGCAGCAGTGGCTTGTGGAATTTTAATTGTTGGATGTTTGGTTGTTCAAACAAAAAGGAATCACCACTACAGTCAGGCTGATTTTTCCAAATGTATTTACTTTGTAAAAAATCTTGTGAGAAAAGGTTATTAAAGAAAGAATAACAGGAACAAACACCAAAAGTCATAGCACCCAAAAAATCCCACAAAGAATTCAGAATAATAAAGAGGAATTGAGCAACAGCAGCATTCACACAATAATAATAGAATGAACTGAACACAAAAATATATTGATGAACAGACGTTTGTTAGAAAAAAAGAACAAAAAATAAACTTTGTAATTTTTTGTTGCACATCTTTAGTCCTTTATTTATCCAGGTAAAAATCTCATTGAGATTAAAAATCTCATTTCCAAGAGAGACCTGGCATCATGGCAACAAAAGTCACATCTCCTTCTTACCTTCAGAAGACTTTCATTAGCTGCACAGATCAAATTTGAAAATTACAATTTCCAGCTCTGGGTGAATATTCATGAAAGATATGAACCCTTTGCAAATGCTGCTTTAATATACCTGTTCCGTGTAGTACGCTGCGCACGCACGCAGTGAGACAGCGCGAAGGTGAGACCCGCCCCCCGGGAGTGAGGTGGCTTACGTGTAATGTCTGCTCAGTTACACAGTAAAACAAAGCTTGCTAGTGATCACGAATCCAGAGTCATTACTGAACGTCAAACATTTTTGTTTGTTTTTTCATGGAGAAATCAAGACAATGTAGTAGTGGTAGTAGTAATGATAATAATAATAGCTCATCACCCTCTTTTTAAATCATCAACGAAAAGCTTATCTTCAGTCACCTCACCAGGAATCTACTGATCTCTGCGATGTCTGATCAACATGTGATCTACATTGGTGACTTCGGAGTGCATGGACAATTTAAATATGTGCATGGATACGCGTGTCTGTGGCCAAAGTGACCATGGTTTAACCTGTAGTGTTTCAATAACTGAGATCTTGTAGTCTCTTGTGCTGCAGACTCTTTACACTTCCATATTCATGTTACTGAATGTCACGGCCCGGTGGACCAGCATGAAGATGATCAGCAGCGTCATTGTTTTTCTCTCTCTCGCTCTCTGTCTCGCCAGGATGGAAGTCATGGTGGTTCCTGCCCTTGACCCACACACCTATGGAGAGTGAACACCTGTGCCTCATTATCCCTGCCACTACTTAAGTTGAGGAAAAGAAGCTACTCATCACTGGATCCTTGTATGACTCGCACCAGTGTAGCCCCGGCTCTAAGATTAGTTCATAGCTCTTGTTGATTCTGTGCTTTCGTATTAACTTGTATATAGCTGTAGTGCTACTTTTACTCGGATTACAAAGGTCTATAGGGTAGTGCTTCTCCCACTGGCAGTTCATCATGTTGGTTTCATGATGCAGCCTCCTGCAGCGGTTGTGAACAACTTCCCCGCAGCTCTCCTCCCAGCTGGCCAGCTACCTGACACTGGTCAGCAGCCGTCGGCTAACTAGGGTTTTTCAAACTTTGGCTTGCCTAAAAGCGAGTCCTATTCAAGGCAGTAGCTGTCTCACGACCAGAGGAAGGCAGTAACGGATTACAAGTAACGTGTGAAATCTTATGTCAGTCTGATCAGAATAAATGCATTTTTCAGAGATAAAACTTTGAAATTAGTCAGTCTGAGTGGAACACAACATGAGGGTTAAAAACAGAGTGGGCAGCAGTTTTCTGGGTGAACAATACCTTGTTGATGTCAGAGGTCAGAGGAGAATGGCCGGAATACTTCAAGCTGATAAGGCAACAACAGTAACTCAGTAAACCAATCATTACAAATAACGTATGCAGCAGTTCATCTCTGCAAACAAAACACATCTGAGCTTGAAGCTGATTGGCTACAGCAGCAGAAAACCACACTGGTTGCCGCTAATGTCAGCTAAGCAGAGTAGCATGGAAATCAAATGGGGTGGCAAAATCAAAGCCATTATTTTACACATATGTAGGTGTTACATTCTGTAATATGCATTATATATTTATATATATTTACATATATATATATAAACTGCAACTTTCTTATTTTCTTTAACCCACATACTTAAACATCTAAGTTACATAAAACATGTGAATTTTGATTTTATCTACTGTATAGCCTATATAATAAGTATTTAGTCCAATAAGTATAAAATCCAGAAAGCTACAAAACATGATTTGGTTCATTTACAAACACAATTCTAACCTCAGTTTCACACTCTGTTTTTATTAGAAATAATGCAATTCTTACGTGCTTAAATTTATACAAAATGCCAGAAATCTGCACTGTCATGAACACTTTTTTCACTAATATCTAAAAAACTATTAAAGATAGAAGGTGAGTGGATGGAATGACCGCTATATTAAATAGTTTAAAGGTAATGTTCAAAAAGTGCATGTCAGCTGAGAGTGTAATGAAAGAAACAAAACCTTAAATAAACACTGCATTCTTGATGGATGACTGACTTAGTACGAGCAATCATTGCCAGTACGATTGCTTATTAATGTTAATGTGTTGTATCATCTGTTAAAAGGTTCCTATTCATTTTCAGTTATAGGGTTATACAATTATAGGGTCTCGTCTCGACTTTGTCTCTCTTTGCAAATAAACAAGTTTACCTCAAGGTGAAGTGGAGAAAGTGAAACTTTTAATACTAATAGTAATCATCATCAGTCTTAGGACCATTATTATTACTATTATTGTTGTTGTAGTTACCATTTGATCATTGATTACATTTCCAAAACACCATGTGCCAAACGATTCTTAGAATTACAATTAAATTTTAAAAAGTTCTGGAAATGGCCTTAAGGCTCTTGTGTTTCCTGGGTGGCACACGTCTGCAACATTGTGTTGAAGTCTTGTGGTGTAACACGGGACCAGCACTTTATCCTCTGAAGAACAGTGTTCACAAGTTTGCCCAACTGGTCGATATGTGTGTGGCTTTTTTGGAATTGAAGACGGCATTTAACCCCATCTCTTGGGGTTGTTTTGTAGTATGAGGCATCATGTCTGTTGTTACAAACTGGGCATTAGTACAGTTGCAGTGACAGCTTGATTCACATTGTTGGAATGATTCTGTTCATAGTTGTTGAACAGAACTTCTACGTACATACAGTGGTGTGAAAAAGTGTTTCAGATCATTAAACAAATTTAAATATTAGACAAAGATAACAAAAAGTAAACAAAAATGCAGTTTCTCAATCAAAGTGTTTATTATTTATGTTAAGGTGCTTGGTGAGAACGGGGCCCAAATGCAGGACATTCCCATCCTGCAGGACTGTGCTCGTGGTCCAGGTGTGACAGGCAAACAACTCCAACACTCGACATTTACAAATACTTTGCTCCATGACACACTCCTCTCCAAGTTCCTAACAAGACAAGGTACAGAGATCAGATTGGTGAACTCACAGAAACACACGCACAGACTATTTCCACTTAGAGACTTCAATTACTCGGTAACTCAACGATCCAGCGTTGACTGAAGCTCAGTTATGTAGTGGCCAATCTAGACGGAAGACAGGTGTGGCGGCTTCAACACGGGAAACACCTTCCGGCCTGATGACACCCATAAACTGGCACGCTGGAATACACACACACATACACACACACACTTAAAGGAGGAAGCAGGGGACTGGGAGGGGAGCCAAAACAAAACACACAGAAAAACATACATACAGGCAGGTCGACTGATGGAGACTGCCAGACCATCACAATTTAGCAGGGAAAATCCAAACCTACATCATATATAGAGAAAATACGGTAAAATTAGAGAGAGGGACTGAGAGAGAGAGAGAGAGAGAGAGAGAGAGAAAGAAATAAACCCCTTTTGCAGCACTTATGTCACAGTAAGACAGATATAAAAGCTACTAGACCAGTTCTAGGTTTGCAGCTAAGAAGGTCACACTTAACCTTCCTTAGTTCAAGATAGTTTTAGTTAACACAACTTTGTTCCAAATTACAAACCTAGGTTATTCTTTAAGCTTTACTTCTTGATTTAGGAATCAGATTTAATCTAAAACCTTCAGTTTCAGATTCTACTTATTTAAGAGAATCTAAAAGTCTAAGACCGATCTGTTCTGTGCAGGGCTGATAAAGCCAACGTAGTGATATGAGCTCTTTAAATTGTGCCCACTAATAATCCCTCTGAGAAGTTTGTGTCTTTCCTTGCATGAGAAATGAACGCTTATCAAAACATAATTTGGTGCATTGACCCTTTAACACAGAGTTCCTATAGAGAAATCTGGTTTGGCTCAAAACAAGAAAATAACATCAGCATATAACATAACTCAATAGTCAGGGAGGATAAATCACAGGTTCTGACTCCAGCTTGTCGGTCAGGTGAACAACCTGTTACCTGACTCGGCTCTCCTCCACACAGTCCTCGTTCATAAATATAAAAATTCCATTTCTCCTCGTTATGGTTGTTTCTGCTTTCAGATTGAAAATGCAGATGAAGAGAAATGATGGAACTATCTGATCCAGTTGTGGCCCGTGGTTATTTGGGAACAATACATGTTGACAGGAAAAAAAGCAACCATAAAGTCTGTGTATTCATGACTGTAATGGCTATCAAAGAATATTTGGCATGACGTCTTCATTCAGAATTAATTCAACTATTATTTCCTCCCTGTCTATTAGTGCCCTCACGTTGCAGGCACTGGTGCAGCTGAAGCCAATACTCAACCAAGTACGAGAGGGACTAAAGCTCGGTTTAGATTAGGTGTGGGCACACCCTCACCAGACGTCACAACAGCTCTTACATTTGAACGATGTAAGTAAAGTTGTAAAAGAGGCTCACACTTGTTCTAAACATTTTTTTAAGTTATGGTATCTTATCTCCAAGCTCCTGGAGAGAACCCAGACAGCCACCAGGACTCTCCTGCTCTGAGGTGACTGCTGTTCACGGTGCACTGAAGACTCTCAGCTGTCTTTGGATGCTCCTGTTTCTTTCTCCGTATGCAGTTACTGCTCCTCTCTTTGCAAAGACAAAGACCAAATAACACGAGAGAAGAGTGAATCACTTTAGAACAAGACAAACACTCCTGGTTACTCTGAGGAAATGTCATTACATGATGAATATATTTACCATGTTAGTCAGGGAAACTCGTTTGTGGTGTGTCTCTTTTTGTTTCTCCTTTTCACCAGATTCTTAAAAACAAAAGGCAGAAAAGCAACAATAAAAATTAAAACCTCAAGAAGTTTTCTAACATTTTGGGACATCATTTCAGAGAAAACCTTGAACATTACTTATTACTTACCACTGTGTTGGTTCTTGCTGATGTCTGAGATGCAGCAGAGGATAATGTACACTTGGCACTGTCTGTATGGATCCTTAGTTCGTCTTGCACAGATTTACACTTGGCTCTACAATAGATGTTCCTCGTTCAACATCCAGTCCACAGCCCTGCCATATGTCCAACACAGTTCACAGAAGCAGTGCCAAAGTCTTAAAACTATTAAAGAGTCTTCAGAAAACAAGTTCTCTGAGAAAGGCTTCACAGTCTGAAGTGTTTCTTTGGTGGAGTGGGGCTCCTGCTGCTGCTCTCTTCCTCTGTAGCCTTTCTCTTCATTCTCTGTGCAAACCTCTTTAGAAACTGGCAGAGCACCAACATGATAACTCTGCCCCCTCAGCTGGAGTCCGTGATTCTCCCGCTGTTTGTCATCTCAGTGTTTTTTGTGTCATAAACAGCAGAGATGACTCTGGTGACGATGAGGATGTTGACATCCAGGGTGCAGACACAGTTCCTCTGGGCTGCCTTCAGCACATAAATATCCACCTTCTCTGGAAGTACTGGAGTCAGGATCTGAGAATGTAAGTGGGACCCTGCAGGCAGCACCATCATACCAGCTGGTGAGTCTGTAGAAGGAGATGGAGTGGTGTTCTCCCTCTGACTCTGCAGCACGGGGTTTAAAAGGTGTCGTCAGCTGCTCTGAGTGAAACTATCCCCTGACTGCGACTGGAGGAAAATCCTTGCACCCCGTAACCAGGTCATGGTAAAGGGAGAGGAGCAGATTGTTCATAGAGTCCAAATGGCGGCTGTTTAATGGATGGTTCCTCAAATTTGTTGATGACTATTTGACAAACACTGACTGGACTCACCAGCTCAGCTACGAGAAAGCAGAACGGTCATCTATGTTAATCATAACATAATCAGACAAATTAAGGGCAGGCCGCGGCGTAGACAACGCGCTTTGGGAGCGGGAGACCCTGGTTGAAATCTAGCCAGTGGCAGTATCTAATATCTTTCGCTATTCACTCTTTAATTACAAATTATCAATGAGTGCTTTAGCTTTTGATTTACAACTTATCCACATTTCTTTGCGGACACTCCTGCATGTCACATATAAATTCCACAAAGCTCATCTGTGGCTGTGCACCATTCGTGGTGCGTTGGCTCCCTCTACTGGTACGCACCTCATTCAAATGTCGCCCCACATTTAAAATTGCAGGGTGTCTTTACACTGTCATAGCTCCTAGATAGATTTCTTCAGAGACCTGAAAGTCGCTGTGATTATTCACCATAGCCTGCTGATTCTTACAGTGAAAGAACGATGTCAACGTATAGCATCATTGGTTACTTTAATTGTGTTTGTGTTTTTTAAATGAAATCCTACAAAACAGGAGTGACACAAAACCTCTCACACACTAACACAAACTCTTTATATAGATACAGAGTTTTACATGTATAAATAAGGCAGACAAAAATGTATAAAACACAAGCTATCAACAGATTGTTGGTGGACACCATGTCACTTTATTTTGGTTTTATCTTGGGGTTTTTTGGTGTAGCCTCATTAAACAAAATGTTTATAGAAATGACCACTTGCTCAAAATCCACCGTCAGTGATAAAGAGTAGACATCAGAAGCAAAGTTCTGTCAACATCGTCACACCTGCCACCCTCAAGTGGAGGTGGCAGAGAGGAGGCACTTGGAGTTTCGGTCGAGAAAGTGTCCGTGTGACTGAGTCCTGTCCCAGCTCTGCTTCAAGGTCTGTCGGTCCAGCTTGTTGAGGGCCTGAGAGCAAAGACGGATATCCTGGACCAGCTCTGACAAACTGTCCAGGTCTTCACTCTCCCAGGGGCCAGAGACCTGACAACCTGCAGGTTAAGCAACAAAGAGACATTTTATTTCATATCCATAATTTCCATTTTCCCCCCTATAAATATTTGACATCCAAATGTAGCCTATTAGCTAGCATCCAGCAATGTTTTCTGCTCCATAAAATGGAAAATTAATTCACAACTAATCAGTTTTTTTAATCTTTAAACCACTCTTCTATATTGTAATGTCTGTGTGTGTACTCATCATGTAACACCTCTGTGCATACATACTAAATGTTCAAACTTAGAAATGTGTCAAAAGGAAACAGACTCATAGCAAGAAACAAACTGTTGCCAAGTACAACTTTACACAGGTGATAAAAACATCAAAGAAATTCAAAATGTGATTTAGTGTGAAACAGTGACTCTAAGAATAGCTTTAGAAAAAAAAAAAAGGAACTCCATGGAGTATCTCCAAGTTCAGACATATGCATACCTTCAAGTTTTCGAAGTGTCAGTGGTCGACGGGCCTCTCTGACAGACGCCAGGATGTTGTGAAGTCCCGCTGATGTAACAGACGGATTTCCTGACAGATTCAGACTCACCAGTGTGGGACACGACGAGAGGCACCTGTAAAATAATCATAAAAAGTCACACATGCCAGTAAAGAGTGACAATTTAAACAAAGGCAAAGCCCTAACAACATAAGTAATAACTGAGCCGTAGAAATGACGCCCTCACACACAAACCTCGCCAAGGTAGCTACACTGCTGTCTGTCAGCCCATTTGCAGCCAGGCTCAGGTGGGTCAGAGAGCACTCGTCCTGCAAAAACACAAAAGTCTTAACCTGATCGCACAGTTATATCTTTAGACAATAAATGACATTGCATGATTTTTGCGTGCACACCTGTGACAGGACTTTGGCGAGGTGTTCCAGTGCCGGGTAATCAGCAGGCCCTCTGCAGACAACCGACAGGTCCACGTGTGTGAGGCAGTGGAGTCACCTGTGAGCGCGCTGGCTAGCAGCAGTTGATGCTGCTGAAGGAAACGAGCAGTGAGGCCGCAGGCCTGCAGAGACAGCTTGGCTAGCACAGGGCAGCAGGACAGCAGACAGGACAGAGACTCAGACACGCTGTCCCCCAGTGGGTTCATACTGAGGTCCAGCTCCTCCAGGCACTTTGAGTGGAAACGAGCAGAAAACGCAAATGATCACGAGAGCCAATTCTCTTTGACAGATATCATTGATACGAATCGGGTTAGCTTGTTATTATGATCTAAGGGCCTTATTAAGACCAGAGGTAGTTCAATACAGGCTACAAGGTAAACCTGGAGCTGCCAATCAAGTCAAGTTCAAGTTCAAATTTTATTCGCCACATGCAGTGGCAGGTTGCCCTGCAGTGGAATGAACCCGCCCCCCAACCTTACACACACACAACACAGACATCACATGGGGATACAAGTCAGAGAACGGTTGCATTACAGAAAACCACTGAAATGTACACTACAATGGGAAAGTACAAGAGGAAAAAAAGAGACCTCCACTCATGCTGGGCTATAGGAGGACAGCATGAGAACAGGAAAGAAAAAAACTCCTCTGCACAGAAAGCACATAAATGTCCACAGTACAACATTATGGAGCACGTGACCAGCAACAGGGTTGGGTAGGGGATGAGGAGTAATCCTAGGCAACACACCCGCCTTGTGTTCCCAGGAGGAAACAAGCATCGAAGGCGTTGGAAGGGGAGGGGGGATGAGTGAGTGCTTATCAGTGTATGTGTGTGTGTCCAGAGTTCAGCTGAGACAGTGTCCTTCGCCCTGCCAGGCTAAGTAAACAGTCATCCAGCCAACCCAGGTGGCCTTGCATAGAATGGGAAGAACAGTCTAAACACAGTTGTTATCAGGGTGTTGTTGTTCAGCTCCAGCCTTGAGACCGCAGCTGGCGCCGAAGGGGTATCCGCATGAAGTGATGGTGGTTTTTACTTTAGTGCGAACAACTCATATGAATTTCAAAGCTGTTCTTAACAGTCCAACACTGGTCTCTCAATCTCCCGTTGGAGAGCCGTGAGCTTCTCCATGATGTTATCAAACTTACGCTCCGTGATGTTGTCATTCTTGTGCTCAAAGAGCCGATTCTGAGAACTCACGACCGCAGTGAGCTTCTTCAAGATGTGATCCAATTTGCGCTCAGAGGTGTTATTCCAAACGATCCCCTCCAGATGTAATCAGTTTGCGCTCAGAGGTCTTATTCTGAGTATTCACGGCAGCCGTGCGCTTCTCCAAGATCTTATCCGTGCTGCACTCAATGAGCCCATTTTGAGAAACTCACGCCTCGTCCCATCGTTTCAATCCCAGTGGGCAGCCTTGTGGGGGTTTGAACAGCCGATTCCGCTTTCTTAATTCTTCGATAAGTCAGGGCCAAGCCAGCTCCGATCAGCAAGAACCCCGTTATCATGGTTCCGAATAGGTAGATATCTTCAGCAGTCAGGCTCACCCAAGCCCAGACTTCTCATTGAGAAAAGGGTGCCAATTGCATTCAGGGACCAGTTGATCAAATCCATAATTCCTCTTTTAGGTTTTAGAGAACAGACTGTGAGAGAGTGTTCCAGGGAAAAGTAATACAAAAAACCACGGGACTAGACAAGGACACAAGAGGCTAAGCAGGGAAGCTAAGGGAGAGGAGAAAAGTGCGACCGCCTTCGTCAAGAGCAAAAGAAGCAATATTGGCGAGCTGAGGCCCTTGCTGGGAATGCAGGTGCACTCTGTCCCTTTAAAGCATTAACAGCCTTCTCCAGCCCGTCCCCTGTAATGCAGTTGGCGGAAATGTCCAGCAGCTGCAGACGAGGCATGGTGAGCGTTGTGGCAATCAGCTCAGGGAGAAGGTCGTCAGACATACGGTTGCCAGAAATTCGCAGCTCGGTGAGGCTGGCCTGAAGTTTTAGGGCACGGAGAAGCGGGCCGAGGGAAGAGACGGCCAAACCCAGGCCACACACTGACACGGAGGAACCCCGGTCCTGAACCTCACATAGCCGGGAGACACGCTTGTTCTCATCTACAGGTAGGAAGAGACGGTACTTCATAACAGGATACAAAAATGCACATGTGTGCGTTTTATAATGCATTTCCTCTGTGTTGCTCACTCACTGCCAGACTTTGACAGGCCTTCTTGTATCGCTCAGGGAGAGGAGGGAGATCCCACGAGCAAACTTCAGCCAGAACCTGCAACACAAACCCATCAGTTATCCTGCACTGGTGCTGGAAAGTGACGCCAAGGATTCAATCCCAAAAACTGTGATTCCTTCAATGTCCCCTGGAAGCTGGCTCCAAAAGCAAGTCAGCATCCAGTCTGGTACAGAAATGGTTCTAATCTTTATAGTTTCTCAGATTGTTGTTTCTCAGGCAGCTTGTTAACATAGTCAGCCCTTCGCCTTCTTACCAGAATCATACAGTCTAAAACCTGCACGCCCCAAATGAAGTCATTGCGGAAGGACCTAGAACCTCCATTCCTTCTATCAGTGATTTCAAAAAGACCTCTGTGTCTATGAGAAAGTCTATTTTTTGAATTTGGGTCATACTGTGCCTAAGAAAAGGAGTATGCTCACTGGCTGACATGCAAGCTGTTTCATAGTCAGAGCCTTCCTCTGGTCACTGTTTTTTTTTTTTTTAAATCCAAGATAGCAACGGTGACAACATTTGTTTTAAAGACTCGTGATCAGACTTCATAAACCAATTATGGTAGTCTTCAGCATCTTTTAAATTGTCTGTGGTCCAAGTTTGGTCACTTCTGGCTCTCCTCAGTGTGACCTCACCTCTTCATTTGTGTGCAGGACAGCCAGCAGCTGGTCCTGCGGGGAGAGCAGGGCGCCTTCTTTCTGCAGAGAGAGACGAGGCAGGAGGCCACATTTCTGGTAGTAACGCTGAGCTGCCTGCTCACACAGCCACGACACAGAGCAGGAGTTGGCCTCTCTCTCTCTCCCCAGGAATCTCTGGATATCAGCATCCTTAAAATTTTAAAAGGGAGGAAAATGTGACATCATGACTATCCTTAAGTATTTATAACTGTCATTTTATTTATGATAAATAAATCATCAATTGTACCTGGTATCATTTGGAAAGATCTTTCCAAATGTTCTCCTTTATGCTCCTTGTGAAGACAGAGTCATCTTCTTGCACGGTGTAGTGTTGCAGTAGCTTTTGCAGGATGAGCAGAATCTCACCACAGGTCGGACTTTTGTCGCTGCTGGTGTGGAGGTGTAGTGCTTCCGCATGAGCACCACAAACTCCTCTGCTTTTCTTAAGTCATCATTGCCCATTTTAGCCAGTCTGCAACATCAACAAAATAAAAATACAACAGATTTGTTGCATAAAACAAACAAAATTAAAACCTGAGTCCATTTTCAACCATATTATCATTATGTTTCAATACTACTCACCTTTCCTTTTTCATGGACTTTCTTATCCGTGGATCGATGGCTGCAGCCTGGATGGCAGGAAACTGCTCGCAGAATCTCTCCTTCATCAAATACAGAGAGTTCCATATGGTCTTTACATCTAGGAGCAGCATATGCTTGGGCAGCTCTGAGGGGTAACAGATCCACAACAACTTTGCCAACTTTGGTTTTTACAGCATAAGGTCCACCTTCCACACTGTATCACCTTCCATGACTCTAAAGCGTTGGAAGCATCAGTGCCTATCAGTAGCTCCGCATCTGCATCAATGTTGTGAAGTTTAAGAGGTGAGGCCACTGATCAATATCCCCTTGCGTGGGAATATTCACCGCAGAAACTGGCATGGTTTTTTGAGTCAAAACATCTGGCAACGCCATGAAATCCTTTGCTTCCAAACCAGACAGACAGTGCACTAACAATCCTACTTAGACTCATTGTTCTCAGAAGGATATTGGTCTTTTTACCATTTAGATTCAGTCTTTTTGCGAGGGTTTCTGTACAGAATGTACCTGAACTTCCAGGATCCAGAAATGCATTGGTTGGCACAATTCTACTGCTCTTTTGGCTCTTAACTTGAACTGCAACAATAGAAAAACTGCATCAACTTCTTGACCGGGCCAAATATACCCACATGTCTGAGTGGTTGCAGTTGAGAAGTTGACATCAGAGTTTCTCATCTGTTGATTTTGTTCTGAGGATGCACCTGGATCTTTTTGCTCTATATGAAGGACCCCTGGGTGCTTTTGGTGACACACGTCACAATCCAAACGACTCCTACAGTCTTTGCTTGTGTGACCAACTTTAAAACAACGAAAACACAAGGAAACAACCTTTCCTTGATAAAAGTCAACTTATCCCAATGCATTTTAGCTCGTCTCCATTTTTCCCTCAATTTGTATGGAAGTTTCATAACAATCATTCTCATGTTTGAGGGCAAATCCAACTCCTTCATATAAACAATTTGCTGTGTTAGATTTCAAAATCCTTGACGAAAAAGAGAGAATGACTGAAGACCTTTCACATCTTCGCTTTTAATAGGTGCCCGACTCATAATCTTCTCCATATCTGCAGAGGCAATTTAATTTTAATTCCCAAAATGTTCTTCAAGAAGATGTTTGGCCCTGGAATAGCCCTCCTCAGGAGGTAAATGCTGACAACTATGCACCAAGTCTTTAGGCTGCCCCCCAGTGAACTGCTCTAAAAAAAATGCAAACAGTCGCTCCAGTTATAACTTTTAGCTTCCACTCCATTTTCAAAGGCATTTATAAATGATCTATACTGTAAAGGGTCTCCATCAAACACAGGGATGTTTCTGGCTGGGAGGACAGAAGATAAGTTTTGTTTTACAAGTAAAGTAGTGATGTCATTGTGTTTTTACATAATAATAACAATCTCATTAGTATGGTTCTCAGTAGATTGAGGCTGTGTTTGCTGCGTCACTTGAGCTGAAGCATCAACTTTTACCATCATCTCATCCACCTGATGTTGTTTTTGACTTTGTTTAGGTATACGGACCTGTGATTCAGATGCAGCATTTATACCAGAGTAATCTCTCTCTATTGGAACAAATGTATCAGCACAAGGGTTTAACCTAGACGCTTCTTGTACGTGCCCTCTTTCAAAATAAGAGTTCATTCAATCAGAACGTTCACCGGGGGCCGAACCGAGTTTTTTTTTTTTTAAGACACAAAGCTTTGCATTTGTTGCTGCCAACTCCGTTTCCAAGGATAATTTCTCCTTTTTTCAGTTTTTCCTCTTGCGCTTCAATAAAATGTTTTTTTCTTTAATGCAGCGAGTCGCTCCATGAGCGCTGCCTTGTCAGCCGCAGCTTTAATACGCAAAGAAGATGGCTTTGGCTTTGAAAATGTTTTTGAACGCAGCTTTACGCCTGAGATATTAGAGATACTTCAGGATTTATTTCATCCAAGGAGGAGATTTTTTTTCCCCACTGACTTAGAGGCTTGCTTACATTTTGAACTCCGCTTTTCTGGACATGTTTTATATAATACATATCTAAACCTTTTGGTGTGAACTTGATGCTTCTTTTCTCCGATTGCATCGGAGTGTCATCCTTTTGTTTACGCTTATTCGGCATTTTTTATCGCTCTTTTGAATTATTTCAAACATTCCAAAGATGCACAGCACACTGCCAATCCACAGCATAAAGCACAAACATGTCATCTATTTACCTGCTGATTCCAGTGAACAAACATTTCCACGACAGGCGAGGGCATGTTTCAATTAGCGATCCAATTACGCACAGTTTAGCACATCAAAACTCAGTTCATCAGTCCTTGTACTGAAATAATGCCTTTAAACTCCAATAGCTTCACCGTTTTCCTTTACGGCCTAAACAATATTATCACTCACCAGTGTTGATGAATGAGTGACGTGTTGATCCAAGCCTCAAGCAGCAAGTCCGTCTGGATTACTCCAAAGACGATCTAATAACTTTTGTTCGATGGTGATCCATGAAATCTATATATCCAACATATCCATTAATGAAGGATTATTCCTTCTGGTCCACGGGCAAGAGTTTTTACTTTATGTAGTGGTGATTCCGTTAGTTTGACCAACCAAACGTCCAACAATTAAAAATCCACAAGCCACTGCTGCACTGAGATAAGATCTTGTACGCAGGCAAAAGAAGTCGACTGTCCAAACTTGAAAGTCGCGTTTTATGGTTTATTTATCCAGTTTGGGAAACCAACAACAAACTTGAACAAATTTCAAAATAATAAAAATAAAGAACAAATAGCTCCAACACTAACATTAAGATTTAAACTGTTTAAACGGCTACTTTCAGCTGCAGAAACTATTAAAAATTTCAGGTATTGTGGACTTTTCAGTGATTACTTTGTTTTTTTAGCCCATTTTCCGGGGTGCTGAAGCAGCCCCAAAATGAATCAAAGCACCCCCATGTTTTCTTACTTTTTTTGACAATATTTGCTGTTTGTGTGACACACTACTTGTCAGAGTTTTACCCCTGATACTGCTGGATAAACAGAAACTCACTCAGAAACGAGGTCACACAGAGCTCAAGTTTTCACTTGCGAGAGGTAAGCAGTTGTCTCCAACCCACTTCAACTTCCTTTCCCCCTGCAGGTTGTTTTTATTGGTTACACACATGAATATTCACAAAGGTTGTTGTTGTATTACCTATGAGAAATTACTATAACTGGTTACAAAGTGTGATTGTGCTGTGCAAGCATGGTTATACAATGTGTGTGGTTATATGATGGGAGTGCAGCTCTCCCTGGATATTGTCGGTAGAATCTGTTCTTCTCAAGGCTGTTTGTTCCCCTTTTTGAGGTCGTGCACGTACTCATATGCGTAGGTTACATAGAGCGCAAACAGAAGCATTCTAGC
This sequence comes from Oreochromis niloticus, assembly GCF_001858045.2. NCBI lineage: Eukaryota > Metazoa > Chordata > Actinopteri > Cichliformes > Cichlidae > Oreochromis > Oreochromis niloticus. The sequence continues at coordinate 7,829 of NW_020328040.1, read as the reverse complement.
TTTTTAAATGGCAACCTACAACACATACATTAAACCTAACATTATTTCCTCCTGTTTGACATTTTAAAAGCTTGTGTTATCAACTATCAGTACAGCATCACTTGCAGGTGCATTTTCAATGCTTACTTCATTTGAACACAATCTTTCATGCCCTTCTCTGGGTCTTCCTGGGCTAATGCGTAGTAGATAAAGGTATTAGTCACCATCCTTTGTATCATGCTCTTAATGCAAGGGAGAATACAGGTCACCGCAACAAACAGAGAGTAAAACAACAAATACTGGGGTCAAGATCTTCAGTAGCATATGCCACCAGGGTCCAGAAGTCAGCCATGTGAGCCAATCCTGTGTTGAGGCTCCTGGCGTGTGATTGGTCACATACTTCTGGAGTGCTGTTAGATTCTGCAGGGCCTTATAGATGTCGCCGCCTGTGGAATATCCATCGGGGATAAATGTGCAACACGTCTCACCAATTAGCTTATACACCCCACCTTGGGATGCTGTTATCAGGTCCAGCGTCAGGCTATGTCCACACGTACACGGGTATTTTTGAAAACGGAGATTTTCCGTTTTCGTTTTAAAAAATAATCCCGTCCACACGTAAAGGCAGAAATGAAGGAAAACGCTGCTACGAACATGCCAAAGCAGCAGGTGGCGATATATTCCTAACCGTGTAGAAATGTTGGCCAATCAGAAGTCTAGAAGCCTCGGCGGGAAATAGTAAACAAAGCTGGGGCATAGAAGCAGAACCGAGTCGTATGTGTGGAGGGACAGTAACTGTGCATGTATATGTAAGCATTTAGACACTGCAGAGAGTACAATTAACAGTAACAGTATTGTAGAAATTCATTTCACCGAAACAACAACGTGGCGCACACTGTGACGTCAAAAAGGCGCACACCTTTGACGCTGCGTTTTCTCCGTTTTTCTCGTCCACACGTAAATGCAAAAACGGAGTTTTAGAAAATATCCACCCTGGCCGGAGTTTTTAGAAATCTCCGTTTTCAGTGACCGAAAACGGCGTTTACGTGTGGACGAAAGGTGCAAACGCATAGAAAAATCTGCGTTTTCAAAAATACCCGGGTACGTGTGGACATAGCCTCAGTCTGTTTTGCAACACCATCGTACATATCGTCTTCTACTCCTCTGCCAAGGCCGTTCCGAGGACCTTGGTAAGACTTGTATGCCTCAGGAGTGCATATCTGTTGATTTCCATGTGATCACTCAGTTTTACCAAGGCACACAATCCTCCCAACCTTCTGGGAGTGACAGGTATGCTTTGTGTCCAAACAGGACAGTCCACCAGTACTCTTGTTCCTTCCATCGCTTCACCTCATTCCACCTGTAATTTAAACAATGACACCTCCCCAGAAAACCCTGTATTGCCACATGGTCCTTGCCATGTGTCAGCTTCACACAATTAGACATACAGAAGAAAGTTGCACATTCTCTCTTGAAGATTCCCAGGGCTTGTCCCTCGGAGCAGCTGTACTCCAAGCCTGTAACCCTGTCATAAGAAAAACATTAGCCAGTGATTTTCACGTTAAAGTTGTTCAACTTCCAGCTCCGCTTGGAGCCTGTATCCTAGAAGACAAATCTGTAAGCTAAATCAAACTTCACAATTGCAAACAACTGTAGATCATAAGAGTAATAAAGTACTCAGCACTACAAAGACAAGTGTCATATGCAGTTTCTTTTTTTTTTTTCCCTTGGTTTTTCAAGTCATTCAACCCACTACTATTGCTATAATGTGCTCCAAATCATGGATCATCCCATGCGTTTATTCCAAATTACTGTTATCAGTGACTTTCCTTAATTACATGGCTGATAAAGTATATAACCAGTGATCAAATATGAATTTTATGGCCCAGTCCTGTTTATCTGTACTTGTTCAGATGTTCCACTGTTATGAAGTCATAAAATATCACCAGTATTTGAGTCACAGACACATTTATTAAAGTGAAAGGATTCCAACTGCGCTGTTAATCCCGATATAAGACAGCTATTCCCTTGGGTCTGAGGAGCGAGGTTGTGGATCCACGGGTACATTATCCACAGTCAAAGGCCTAAAAATCACGAGGAAAAGAGAAAAAAGCAAATAAGAAAAACAGTTACCTAACAATTGTGGTCAAAGGTTTAATTTCTTTTTCCATTTAAGATCCTTCTTACACCTTCAGATGTCTACAGGCATGTCTGTAACCAGGCTATGGCTCCCTGGTGAAAATCCATTAACACGCGCATAAATAAAAATAATGAGCCTTTACCTTAATACTCATTACTACCACATGATCTCAACTACATCCCAAATTATTAATCTTTGTTTTGAGGATTTTTTATTCCAAACTGATACATTACTGTGCAAAGGTTTTGAGCCGGTCCTCATTTCAATACATTTGACTTCCAGACTTTGTCTTTTTTAAAGACGTCTTGTTCTCCAGCTTTCCAGATCCTGTTTATTTGTTAAGCTTCTGTACTCTGAAATATGAATCATTAAAGCATAAAAGGAAACCTAACTTGAGGGTTGAACCAGTGTTGTCTCACATGTACAGATGACTTAGCAAAGAACCAAGTTTGATGCAAAAAACAAAAACACATTATTTGTTCCATTACTTTACTCAAATCTATGAAAAATATCAAAGATAACACAGCGTGAAAGACACTAAACAGTTAGTAGATGGAGGATTTGGATTCTTGATCCAGTGTCATCTGAAAGTGTCTGCTTGGAAACACACTGACAATGCAGTAAAAGCATACTTGGATACAAAAACATGCAGTGGAGAACTATCAGTCATGGATGGGCCTCCCCAGAGCCCTACCTCAGTATTATTGAAGCAGTGTGGAGTCGTCCACACAAAGAAGAGCTTTGTCCTTCAAGAAGCTAGGAGAGCTGTTCCTGAAGACTACTTAAAGAGATGACAGAAAGCTGCCTCGGCTGAAGAATAAAGGTGCTCACACCAAATACTGACTATGACCCAGTAAAGAACTGAGGGGTGACACAAAACCTCTGCACAGTACTGCAGGACAGATTCTATGTAGCTCACCATAGTTCAACTCACTTGACATCCTGAATGATCTGCTGGGCAATGACCTGTAGACCTTCCTTGAGCTCAGCTACCTCTGAACGTAAAGACGCCACGCAGCATAGCACTTGGTCCAGCTGGTTTCTGAGCTCCAGTTGCTGCTCTGGGGAAAGTCCCTGAACCACAGCCTCCACTGCTGCCGGAGCCTGCTGCTGGGCCTCCATCTCTGAAGACAGAAACAGGAGTTATGTCACGGTCTGTGTGGCAGACCGTGGGGATGAGGGGAATGAGGACCCAAGATGCAGGACTTTGTGAAGAAGGCAATGCGTTTATTTACAGTGGTGTAAATAGTTCACAGAATAAACCCCGTGTTTTCACCTTGACTTCCGTGTCGTGTCTTCACCCACAAGTTTGTGCTCTGTGGTCTTCCGCTCCTGTGTGTCCCCGCTGCTCTTGTCTTCCCTGCTCCTTCCTGGAGAAAAATAACAAAGAAGCAACTTGTCAGGACATTCGACTACCGCGGGCATGCACTCACTGGACTTGGTACTAATAACACTAACATGGAGTCTAACCCAACAATCCTGCGCCAGAGGAAGCTCCATCGCTCCCCCGACGAGCCTGATCAGAAGCAGGTGTGTGGGAACTTAGGCGTGACCAGCAGCTGACAGGGCCACACCCATCAGGCCTGCAGGTAGCTGTCCTCCATCCTCACCCGCAGACACACCACATGTACACACACCAGCATGGGACACAAGAGCGCAGTGCAGCAAACATACATCCAATACAATACTTTTTTTTTTTTTTTTTCCTGTCCCGTTTGGATCTTTAGCCATCAGAATTGTTGTCTGAAGGCCAAGAAAGATGCCAAGCGGATTTACTTTACCAAGTGGATCATCATGGCCTTGCCAAAAGAAGAATGAAAGAAAGAGAGGGAGAGAAAGAAAAATAGAGGGGAGAAGAGATGGTGAGAAAGGGGGGAATAAAAAAAAAAGAAAAACAAACAAAACACCTGGATCACCTGTATGGAGAGAAAAGACCAGAAGAGAAAATAAACAACAAAGAGCAACATAATAAAGACAACACCATCACAATAAGCTAGCTAACAGTAGATAACAGTAGATACTTTTTTAATTTCACCTGTTGAGAATGAAAAAAGAAAACAAGCAGAAGAAAACGAGAGCAATAGAATAAACAACATCACGATGATATATGGGAATGTAACAGTAAATACTAAATATTAAACATTATTGTGCAGCACGTAAGATCGACAGCGCACAGTGTGCTTTGAGGTAGGAGCCAAAAAGGGTGTTGTTTGTGTGTGTGAGCACCCTTGTGTACACCTGTGAGCATGAACGCGCTTGTTTTTAAAAGGTTCCTTCATGTAATGATCTGCTAGAGGGTGTGGGGGGCCACAGCCCTGTCCTCCAGGGCATGAAGCAGGTATGGAGGAGATCAAGACTCCAGACATCCAGAGGCCCCCAGAACACAAGAGACCAAGGAAGACCAACAGAGGCGCCACTATCCCAGAAAGAGCTGAGGAGAGTCCCAGATGAGGGGTCACACAGCAACCGCGGAGCAGAAGCCAGGGGGGGTTGCAGTGACGTGCCCGTGAGCTCCGCCGGCAGCCAGCTGTGCCAGAGTGACTGAGCCCCAGGCCGAGAGGCCGAGGGCACCCCACCCCCGAAGTGGCCCGAGCGAGCCCCAGGCTCCAGGCCCCATAAGCAGCCACCAAGGAGTGAGCCAGTGTGTACCTGGACGCCATCCCCGGACACAAAGAACCACCAACGCACCGATGTCTGAGGGCATCTGCCACTGGTAGGGGAAGTGGTGGGGGAGACAGGCCTCCATACCTTGGAGGACCTGGGATACAATACAATACTAATACTAATAATAATAATAATTAAAGCTGCAAGCAGCGATATGAGGGCCCTCGCACCCCCGGCGTGTCGAGCCAAGCCCAACACCTAAAACCAGCGCTTCCGATCTGATGTCACATTGATGGAATTCATGCATTTAACCACCAGCTAAAATTTCATCTCATTCAACCATTATTATAGTCGTCCCACTAGGTGGCGCTCTAACCATTACTGACAAATGGCATAACAAACATTTCCGAGCTCGAGTCTCATCACGCCTGCGACCTTTGGGAGAGATTGGACATTGTCTTTTTGAGCGACAGCAGGTTACTGCTTTTTGGCGAGTGATTGAAACTCCACGTGCCGCAATGACCACCCCGTTTCCCTGAACGTAAAAAGCTTCGCAATTTAACATCACAAAGGTCTTTAGATTCCACACACAGGAGATCGCGTAAATCTAATGAAATCCCTTGGAGGAGTTCGTCAAAGTATGAGGCCTGAAAAGAGGGGAAAATGTCGCCAAATTTACACATTAATTTTAAAATGGCTGACTTCCTGTTGGATTTGGGATATTGCTCCAAGAGACTTTTTTGTACATCTTGATATCTCCAATAAGCTTGCCAGGTTTCAAACTCATACATAAAACACAGAGCAGGGGCTGTTGTTTTGAAATTTTGTAGGGGGCGCTGTGGAGCCATTTTGCGCTGTTCAAGGAAAATGAACATATAAAAAGAAATCCCTCATCACATTAGAGGTGTGCGCCAAATTTCAAGACTTTTTAAACTTTTCAAGCCCCTCAAAAGCCACTTCATCTTTCATGGTGAACTGCGCTGCCACCAGGGTGCGCCGTTCAGTTTATAGTCACAATTTTCTCACTGAAGCATCAAGAGGGACTGATGGTGATATTCACCGCTTTTGAGGTGGCCACGATGAACCTGTGAAAATCAGTACAACAAAATGAAAGACATGACATTTCCTGGTGCCACTAGGTGGCGCTCTACGTATTCCTGACAATGGGCATATCAATCTGTTCAGGGCGGGTCTGACATCATCCCTGTAAAATCTGGTACTGATCACATTGGATTTCATTGAGTTACACTAATTTGTTTCTTCATGGCGAGACCTCAATGTTCGCCATGCTGCTGGGGTCACACCCTTCAGCGAAAACTCACAGTTTTCTCTGTAACCCAAGACCAACTCCTTAAGGCTTTCCTGGAGAAATTTGAGGCTGCAGATGTCACCCATTACAATACTGTACCCCAAAGTGTAAAACATGACATTTCCTGTTCCACTAGGTGGCGCTGTCCCTGGTGTCAAATATGGCAGTTGAAATATGTTCAGGGTGGAGCCTATCATATGTGTCCACTTTGGTCAAGGTCGGACATGTATGACAGAACGGGAGGCAATAAGATTTTCATGGCGAGTCATCGAAATTCGCCGTGGCGCCACGGCCTCACCGTATCCCGAAAACTCAAAAGCTCCGCAATTTAACATGGCCCAGGTGTGTAGTTGACACTGACCAAATATGAAGCTTGTACGATGAAATTCCAATGAGGAGTTCGCAAAAGTTCGAGGCATGGAAATGGCAAAATTAGAGCCAAAATGTCACCTTCACTTCCAAATGGCGGACTTCCTGTTGGGTGTAGGACATGGCCATAATAGACTTTTTTTGCGTCTCCGAACGTTAGATATGTGTTCCGAGTTTTATACATGTAGGTCATACCCATCTCGGGGGCTCGCGTTTCTCATTTTTCTAGGTGGCGCTACTGAGCCAATTTTCCCTGGACATGTCTACGGACATTAAAATACGTAAATTTTCACCAGACCTGACGCGTGTGCAAAATTTCATGAGTTTTCGAGCATGTTTAGGCCCTCAAAAGGCCGATTCATTTGCCGAAATAATAATAATAATAATAATAATTAAAGCTGCAAGCAGCGATATGAGGGCCCTCGCACCCCAGCACGTCGAGCCAAGCCCAACACCTAAAACGAGCGCTTCCGATCTGATGTCACATTGATGGAATTCATGCATTTAACCACCAGCTAACGATTCATCTCATTCAATCATTATTATAGTCGTCCCACTAGGTGGCGCTCTAACCATTACTGACAAATGGGATAACAAACATTTCCGACCTTGAGTCTCATCACGCCTGCGAACTTTGGGAGAGATTGGACATTGTGTTTTTGAGTGACAGCAGATTACTGCTTTTTGGCGAGGGATTGAGACTCCACGTGCCGCCATGGCCACCCCGTTTCCCTGAACGTAAAAGCTTCGCAATTTAACATCACAAAGGTCTTTAGATTCCACACACAGGAGATCGGGTTAATCTGATGAAATCCCTTGGAGGAGTTCGTCAAAGTATGAGGCCTGAAAAGAGGCGAAAAAGTGGCTAAAATTACACCTTAATTTTAAAATGGCTGACTTCCTGTTGGATTTGGGATATTGCTCCAAGAGACTTTTTTGTACATCTTGATATCCTCCATAAGCTTACCAGGTTTCAGACTTATAAATAAAACACAGAGCAGGGGCTGATGTTTTGAAATTTGTAGGGGCGCTGTGGAGCCATTTTGCACTATTCAAGGAAATGATCACATAACAACAAAGCGCTCATCACATTGGAGGTTTGGGCCAAATTCCAAGACTTTTTAAAATTTTCAAGCCCCTCAAAAGCCACTTCGTCTTTCATGGTGAACCGCGTTGCCACCAGGGTGCGCCGTTCAGTTTATAGTCACAATTTTCACACAGAAGCATCATGAAGGACTGATAGTGATACTCGCCGCTTTTGAGGTGGCCACGATTAACCTGTGAAAATCAGTACAACAAAATGAAAGACATGACATTTCCTGGTGCCACTAGGTGGCGCTCTACGTATTCCTGACAATGGGCATATCAATCTGTTCAGGGCGGGTCTGACATCATCCTGTAAAATCTGGTACTGATCAGATTGGATTT
>NW_020328039.1:0-35901 GCF_001858045.2 Oreochromis niloticus | reverse complement strand
AAAAAGATTTGTATGTGTGTAAAGAAGATTTGTGTGTGGACAGTGTGGACTTAGCCAACAAAAACCCTGCAAGTCACAAGTACGAATTTGACCCTATTTTTCTTCCTGTCATCTGATTGGTCATGTCATGTCAATCACAAATTAACATCCAATCAGAGAACAGATGGGTTGGCTGGTTTGGCTCTGCCGCCACAGCTCATAACTGGTCATGTGACCGATGGCTACATGTGATTGGTGAAGGAGTGAAGCGCAAGGTTGAGCAAGATGGAGAGGCACAACGAACCAACCAAAGAAGGCTAACTGCTTGACCATATGAGCGGTGACAAGGAACAAGCGTCTTCCTCGTGGACACTGGTAAAGGTAGGCTAATTAGTTGAGTGAGGGGGCAGACTAAGGTGGTTGCTAGGTTTAAGATATTGGTGTTTAGTGTTTGTGAGATATTGTGTCCATCATCCAGTGAGCTGATGTGCTTTTGGTGTTTTCCACATCTGCAGACTATAGCTTGAACAACAACATGTGTGCGCGAGAAATGGCAAAGAAAGGCCGCGGGAGACAACACCAAGAAACACCCAAGAAAAACAAAAGGAATGTGGACCAGGATAAAAAATCAGTGGCTGACCAAAAACGTAAGTAGCAAGCAGCCTGGGTTTTATATTCAGGGGAAGGGCAAAAGGAACATCTAGGCTACAGAAGAGAGTAATTTGTGTCACAGCGGTAGTAAAACAAGATTTGCGTTTGTCTGTTTAGGTGAATTCGAAGCCAGATATGTGGAGGAGCACCGGCTCGGAGAAGGAGGCTGCGGAGCAGTGTTTGCTGGCTACCGGATAGAAGATCGTTTTCCTGTAAGTGTTCAGGCGATGGTAGTAAGACAGGCAGTAACGCAGATAATGTATAATATCGTAAGCTGAGAGGTGTGCTGTGTTCCACCTTTAATTATGTCATACTGAGGAAATGCTCACCAATGCTCTGTGTCTTTTAGGTAGCCATCAAACACATTCCCAAAAATAAAGTGTACTGCAAAGTGGCGGTAAGTGTCCAACACTTGAATCAGTTTTACATTACTGGATTGAATGCGGCGTTCCTCATCATCCACTTGGTAATATTTCAGGATGAAAGCGGGAAGAAGCTCTCTGTGGAAGTGGCCATTATGCTGAAACTTGCAGGTGAAGCAGAAGGGTCAGTGGAACATCAGCACCTGTGTCCTTGCTGGAGTGGTTCGACATTGGCAGAGAACTGATACTGGTGCTGGAGAGACCTGTCCCGCTGTGGACCTGCAAAAATATAAAGCAGAAAATGGAGGATCTTTACCAGAGGACAAGGCCAAGGTAGGTTGACTGGAAGAACCTCAGACTGTACAGCATACAATCAAGGCGGAGAGTAATAGAGAAGCATTAACCCATTGACTCATTATTGTGTTTTTCATCTTTTCCAGGTCATTCTGAAGCAACTAGTTGGTGTGGACCCACCACGGTGTGGCAAATGGGAGTGGTGTTGTATGAAGCGCTTCATCCACGGGACTTTAATACCACGAGGTTCCTCAGAAGAAACTCAAAAAGCATCTGTCCACAGGTAGAAAACTTGACACTTCCAGATTCACAGATGCCTTGGATCACTAGAACTATCATCTTCATCTTTTTTATCCTTTCTTTCTTTCCAGAATGCTGGAATTTCTTGGACGCATGCTTAACTTCCCATCAATCTGGCCCCCTGGGGAGTTTTTCCTCGTCTTCATAGAGAGCTTGGGCTGGGTCAGGAGCTCCCTCAAAACTGTCTTTATCTGATGACTTTAATGTCATCAAATAAAGATGTGTTACTTAAAGTAAAATTTGATCAAAATAAAACTTGTTTAATTCATCTTTGCTGAGGATTCTCTTCATTACTATTTCAAAGATTGTACCATGGGTAAAAAAACCAAAATATTTTGACAAATAAGAAAACTAATCAGGTTAAAGTGTGCACGAAGACAGTCACACTGCAAATGCTCTGAAGACTTGCATTTGTTGCTCTAACCCCCAACCAGTTTGGACAGATTTCCTGGTTCTACCAGAGGTTTTTTCCTTCCAGAAGGGAGTTTTTCCTTCCCACTGTTGCTGAGTGTTTGCTCATAGTGAGCTGTCTGATTGTAAAAGTAAAAAAGTTAATAAGAGGCATTCATAGCAGAGTTATCACAGAGAGAACTAAATAGCTTAAATGTACAATTTCTACAGGACCGAATATAACTTCATTATGTATAAAAGGTCCTGTGGATAATTACTCCTATTTGTAACTTTACACAAGAGAAAGTTTGCTGTCACACTGTTTATAACAGGTTGGGTTTTGTCCTCTGAGTTGAGCCTTTGATTGCAGTTTATTGAAGAATTTCCTCTGAAGTAGCTGTTGATGAAAATTTAAAGTCCTGCTTATACACAGAAATGTGCTTTAGTTCATGTTTCTGACATGTCTGCCTCAGTGGATCAATAGAAGATCTGGCACAGGAAACTAGATGATGAAAGAAGGGTAGGAGTGTATATACACTACCAGTCAACGGTTATGGTAGTCATGCTAGTTCAGTGTGATTCAATTTTGCATAAATCCTCAACAGTGTCCCCAGCAAAGCACTCGACACCATTCATTCACCCTTTCTGTGTCGCACAAATACACGGCAGGTGGACCCAAAGATCTCAAGTTTGGACTCATCAGACCAAAGCACAGATTTCCACTGGTCTAATGTTCATTCCTTGTGTTTCGTGGCCCAAACAAATCTCTTCTGTTTGTTGCTTTTCCTTAGTGGTGGTTTCTTTGCAGCTATTTGACCATAAATGCCCGAGTCGCAGAGTCTCCTCTGAACAGTTGATGTAGAGATGTGTCTGCTACTTGAACTCTGTGTGGCTAACTTTTAAATCTCAATAAAAGTTAAAATGAGGGTTCCTGATGGTTAAGGACAAATGGAATTGCATGGCAGGAAAAAGATGCTGTAAACAGACCAAACTTCAGTCAGGAGAATTTCTTATGTCATCCCTTAACAACCAGATTGCAGTGTTGCAGAGAGATTGCGTTTTCTTCAAAAAAATCTTTGACTTGGCTCATTAGCGATAGATGAATTTCTCAGTATTACTTGATGCTTTTGGCCTTATAATATAAAGCACATTGAATCCAATCTAACAAATAGATATAGTTTAAAAGAAAAATAAATACAAAAAAATAATATTCTTGCACATGAGCTTCCTCATAGATCCCAAACCAGATGTGGAGATTATTTCTGAGACTGGTAGAAATTAATTTTTCATTTAACTTATTTTTTGCTGGGTTGTTACTTCTTCAGACCTCTGTTTGAATTGTGAGAACGTTAGGTTATGACTTAATATTTTAATTTTTTCTTTACATTTCTTTAAACTTATATGTTGCAAAAGTCTCAAGGGACCCATAATTTCTCTCTATTTTGCCAGACCTTTTCTTTTTTAAGTACTCTGCCGGCTTTATGAAGGTGTTTCAAAGCTGTTCTTTTGACACTGACTGCTTTTTAAATCCTTTTCAGTTATGCCCTCGAATGTTGTTTCAAGCTAAATTATAGTGTATGGTTTGACGAGCTCAATGACCTCATGGACCGTTTAGGCACTGCTCAATTTTTCACAGCGCTGTATTTAACCAGGGGCTTCCCTTGTCAGCCAATTTGTCACACTTCTGTTCAGCTTCTTCGGAGCCCCCGCCACTTTTTCGTGCCTCATGCACCAGGTGTCCTTAAGCTGCATTTGCTGCCGCTATCTGGATGATGTGATCATCCACAGTGACACCTGGGTGGAGCATCTACAGCAGGTGGCCGCGGTCCTGGAGACCCAGAGGCAAGTGGGGCTCACGGCCAACCTGAAGAAGTGTGCAGTTGGATGGAGGGAGGTACAGTATTTGGGGTACCACTTGGGAGACGGGCAGGTGCGTCCAAGGGCGGAGAAGACGGCCGCCATCGCATCCTACCCACTTCCCAAGACAAAAAAGGAGATGAGGTAATTCCTGGGGCTGCCTGGGTACTATCGCCAGTTCCTGTCTGGGTTCGCAGACCTGACCAGCTCTGCAGACGGACGCCTCAAAAAGAGGGCTGCTCTTTTGTCCCAGCAGGTAAGAGTGGTCGACCGCCCGATTGTGTACATCTGCTCAGACCGCAAGGGGGGGTAGGTTTGGCCGAATGCGACCCCAGCCTCAGTCGGGCGGTGGGGATGTGTGGCAGGGGTGTTGCAGTGGGCTCAAGGGGCTGTGCCAGGAAGGCTATGATGATGGCTATGAGATGATTGTGTTTACAAGGTCTCCTTCCTTTTAGTGACCCTGGACCTGAGACAAGAGAGTGTGGAGTGTGGAGTAATCTGGAAAGCTGGCTGCCAGGAAAAGACCACGGTTCTAGACCACAAAGGAACATTTCTGTGCTCTAAATAAAAGAAACCAGATAGTCACACGAACACTCTGTGGGTTCCTGATCTTTCACATCAGTTAAGCCACTTAACACTGACCTGTGAATCATTCGAGCATAAAACAGCACCTAACACAAGAGATGAACAACTGTTTTTTATACTTAAAGAAAATTTTACTGGGAGCTTGTGACAAAACATCATTTGTTGCCATTTCTTTCTTGAATTGATGAAAAATACTAAAGATTAAAAAGTTCAAGAGCAAAAAATAGTATTTTTACACCAGCAAGGTGATTCCCAAAGGCTATTAGCTGAAAACCTGCCATAACTTGGCAAAGGTCCAATGTGTCCTTAAATTATCAGGAAAAGTGTGGGCTACAGGAAAAAGAAAATTTTGCAGTAAATCATGGTGATCGCTTGGATCACTGGAATTATCATCTTCATCTCTCTTGTCCTTCGTTCATTCCAGATGTCTTGAAAACAAGTTTTAACAAAGTCCTGGAGACGTGCCCAATGCTGGAGGACCTCCTGCTTTACCCCTGACTCAGATAAACTCATCTCTGACACACACACACACACACATGCTGAATTCACATCTTGCCATTAAATGTGATACAGTAACCAACTTTTTCTTTCAGAAAAAAAGAAAATTGGAGATTCACCGTTCTGTTTGCATCAGTCTATCAGATGAATCCCCTCCAAGTCCAATATTTACATCAGTTACAGTGATAAAGCTTGGTGTATACTTTCAGCCACAGCAGTAGAAAGTCAGGAATGAATCTCACTGAAATTGTAGCTGCATTTGCTATTTAATTTAATTGGAATAAATACAGTTAACAACTCCTTTATAAAAATCTGTTATATTTGATCTCAGATAGCCAGTACACACACTCTGTTTTTATCCCTTTATCTTTCACTGGTCTGTCGTTTGATATAACAAGAAAGTTAATATCATGGCTGCTCTGGCAGATGTGTGGAGTGAAGAGAGATAGGAGCCAAATGCAGAGGCTGACGAGGACTTAAACTAAAAATGTGCCTTTTATTGAGGCAGCACAAAACTACAAACAAAAATGCAGGAATATAAAGACTAAAGTAACAAAACTAAACGGGGAGGGAATAGAAACAAATATAAGAAACTAAAGATCTGAGACGTGGAACACAACAAATGATAACCTGGAACAAGAGACATGTCATGGATGATACACAGACAACCCAGCAGCAAACAGAGGAAGACAATGGGCTTAAATACACAGAGGGATAAATGAGGGAATAAGACACAGGAGGAGAGCACAGCTGGGAGAAATCACAAACAACGAGACCAGTGGGAGGAAAACTGAAAACACTAACATAGCACAAGAGACTATCAAGTAAAACAGCAAACAAGAGACGACATTTACAAAGACACAGAGTTGACATTGATACTTGACTGACTGGGAAGAAATGGGGAACATGGAAACAAGAGTGACTAGACATGACATGTGGGACACAGGGGCAAGGCAAAGTAACAGAAACCTAAAGCCTAAGAATATAACACAAGAAGAAAACAAAGAGAACCAAAAGAATAATCAATGCATATAAATTAAACAAACAAAAAACACTGGATCACAGACTCATACCATGACAGTTAAATGTACAATAATAAAGACTTTAAATCAGATGACAATGTAGCTGACACTGTGCTTATTAGTGTGTGGTCAACCAGAAATCTTCATAGTGTCATCCATACATGAGATCTTTATACAAATGATGAAAAGACAATGAAAGAAACTGTTTAATTGATATGAAATGATTGAATTATATGAAATATTATGGCTTTGTCTGCCAGATTGTTTTTCTGTAAACTACTTTGAACTACTGGCAGTCAGTGATGTCACCTAAAGGCAAGATTCTATGTTGTGTTGCCGTAGTTTCCAGAGTTTACTTATAAAGCTCACTTACAGAACTCAGTTAGAAACGTCAAGCATTTGAAGGACGCTCATTTGAAGGAATATTAACTCAATATTAACTCATTACGGTGACATTTTCGATTTTAAAGTTCTCCAAAATTACAATGACAAAGGAAACAAGAAAAATTACCACTCCAGCAGATAAAGATTCAGGAGATCAAGGTAAGTAAAATTATAAAATCAAATCCTGGTAAAATCCAAATAACAGAATGTACAATCCTAAAAATGTCGACACTGTGTGAATCGTTTTTAGAGCATTTGAATCATATGTTTGATTGAAAATAGCTTTATTACAAGATGTCTAATCAAAGAAAGGTTACCGGTCTTTTGGTAAAATAATGTAAGAAGTTTATTCTTGGACTCAACAGTAAAAACAGACCAACAAGTGTCATCAAGATCTAAGACTTAGTAAACCTAGTATCAATTCGCACTGGTCAGTTTTTTATCTCAAGAACAAACTTGTGATAATTTAAGCAATAGCTATTTCAAATTCTTTGCCACCGAAATGCTTCCAGTCCTGATGTCGGGGACTCTTTTTCACCACTGTGTTGGTGTCGTTTATAGATTGTAAGACCAGGACTGCTAAAAGAAAGGCCAGTCCTGAAAGAAGACCCCAATAAAAAGGAGGAGGGTCGCTGAGCAGGCTGGTCCTTCCACCAGCTCAGATGTGGTCAAAGGAGTAAAGCGCAAGGTTGTGCAAGATGGAGAGGGCACAACAAACCAACCAAAGAAGGCTAAACTGCTTGACCATATGAGCGGTGACAAGGAACAAGCATCTTCCTCACTGGACACTGGTAAAGGTAGGCTAATTAGTTGAGTGAGGGGTCGGACTAAGTGTGGTTGCTAGGTTTAAGATATTGGTGTTTAGTGTTTGTGAGATATTTGTGTCCATCATCCAGTGAGCTGATGTGCTTTTGGTGTTTTCCACATCTGCAGACTTGAACAACAAAAACGTGTGTGCGAAAAACAGCAAAAGAAAGGCCGCGGGAGACAACAGAGAGTCACCCAAGAAAAGAAAAGGAATGTGGACCAGGACAAAAAATCAGTGGCTGACCAAAAACGTAAGTAGCAAGCAGCCTGGGTTTTATATTCAGGGGAAGAGCAAAAGGAACATTTGGGCTACAGAAGAGAGTAATTTGTGTCACAGCTGTAGTAAAACAAGATTTATGTTTGTCTGTTTAGGTGAATTCGAAGCCAGATACGTGGAGGAGCACCAGCTCGGAGAAGGAGGCTGCGGAGCAGTTTTTGCTGGCTACCGGATAGAAGATCGTTTTCCAGTAAGTGTTCAGGCGATGGTAGTAAGACAGGCAGTAACGCAGATAATGTATAATATCGTAAGCTGAGAGGTGTGCTGTGTTTCCACCTTTCATTATGTCATACTGAGGAAATGCTCACCAATGCTCTGTGTCTTTTAGGTTGCCATCAAACACATTCCCAGAAATAAAGTCTACTGCAAAGTGGCGGTAAGTGTCCAACACTTGAATCAGTTTTACATTACTGGATTGAATGCGGCGTTCCTCATCATTCACTTTGTTGTAATATTTCAGGATGAAAGCGGGAAGAAGCTCTCTGTGGAAGTGGCCATTATGCTGAAACTTGCAGGTGAAGCAGAAGGGTCAGTGGGAACATCAGCACCTGTGTCCTTGCTGGAGTGGTTCGACCTTGGCAAAGAACTGATCCTGGTGCTGGAGAGACCTGTCCCCGCTGTGGACCTGCAAAAATACAAAGCAGAAAATGGAAGAACTTTACCAGAGGACAAGGCCAAGGTAGGTTGACTGGAAGAACCTCAGACTGTACAGCATTCAATCAAGGCGCAAAAAAGCATTAAGTCATTATTGTCTTTTTCATCTTTTCCAGGTCATTCTGAAGCAACTAGTTGATGCTGCAAAGGAACTTGAGGATAAACACATCTTTCATCGGGACATCAAGGGAGAAAACATTCTGATTGAGACCGGCTCAGATGTGCCTCGTGTTCGCATCATTGACTTTGGACTGAGCTGCTTTGTTAAGCAGCGATCTCTGTATCGCGTCTTCTATGGTAACATATTCTGCTCCTGCTTTTCACAGATGTAACAATTTGTGTCTTTTGTTTTAGCAGAAATTGCAATTGTGTCTATTTGTTAGGTACTCCTCTTCACACCCCTCCCGAGTGGTACAGGAGGAGCTGCTACAGGTGTGGACCCACCACGGTGTGGCAAATGGGAGTGGTGCTGTATGAAGCGGTTCATGCACGGGACTTTGATACCGAGAGGTTCCTCAGCAAGAAACTGACCATCAAAAAGCGTCTGTCCACAAGTAAGAAAACTTCACACTTCCAGATTCACGGATGCCTTGGATCACTAGAACTATCATCTTCATCTTTTTTATCTTTTCTTTCTGTCCAGAATGCCGGAATTTCTTGGAAGCATGCTTAACTAAAGTCCCGGAGAAGCGCCCAACACTGGAGGAGCTCCAGCATCACCCCTGGCTAAGATAACACACACAAACACACAAATCACACAATTCACATCTTATCATGCAAGTGTGATACATTGTAGTAACTTGCTTTCTTTTTTCTGTTGGACAGGAATAGATAGAATGGGACAATTAAAAATAAAATCAAAATTTTGCTTTCTTGGAGTTCCTGTAACCCCCCCAGCCATCCCAGGAAAGGGGATCTCTCTTTGAATGGGCTTTCCCGAGGTTTCTTCCCATCAATCTGGCCCCCTGGGGAGTTTTTCCTCGTCTTCATAGAGAGCTTGGGCTGGGTCAGGTGCTCCCTCAAAACTGTCTTTATCTGATGACATCAAATAAAGATGTTTTACTTAAAGTAAAATTTGATCAAAATAAAACTTGTTTAATTTATCTTTGCTGAGGATTCTCTTTCATTTCTATTTCAAAGATTGTGTTTTTTTTTTACCCATGGTGCATTTTGACAAATAAGAAAACTGAATCAGGTTAAAGTGTGCACGAAGACAGTCACACTGCAAATGCTCTGAAGACTTGCATTTGTTGCTCTAACCCCCAACCAGTTTGGACAGATTTCCTGGTTCTACCAGAGGTTTTTTCCTTCCAGAAGGGAGTTTTTCCTTCCCACTGTTGCTGAGTGTTTGCTCATAGTGAGCTGTCTGATTGTAAAAGTAAAAAAGTTAATAAGAGGCATTCATAGCAGAGTTATCACAGAGAGAACTAAATAGCTTAAATGTACAATTTCTACAGGACCGAATATAACTTCATTATGTATAAAAGGTCCTGTGGATAATTACTCCTATTTGTAACTTTACACAAGAGAAAGTTTGCTGTCACACTGTTTATAACAGGTTGGGTTTTGTCCTCTGAGTTGAGCCTTTGGTTGCAGTTTATTGAAGAATTTCCTCTGAAGTAGCTGTTGATGAAAATTTAAAGTCCTGCTTATACACAGAAATGTGCTTTAGTTCATGTTTCTGACATGTCTGCCTCAGTGGATCAATAGAAGATCTGGCACAGGAAACTAGATGATGAAAGAAGGGTAGGAGTGTATATACACTACCAGTCAACGGTTATGGTAGTCATGCTAGTTCAGTGTGATTCAATTTTGCATAAATCCTCAACAGTGTCCCCAGCAAAGCACTCGACACCATCCATTCACCCTTTCTGTGTCGCACAAATACACGGCAGGCGGACCCAAAGATCTCAAGTTTGGACTCATCAGACCAAAGCACAGATTTCCACTGGTCTAATGTTCATTCCTTGTGTTTCGTGGCCCAAACAAATCTCTTCTGTTTGTTGCTTTTCCTTAGTGGTGGTTTCTTTGCAGCTATTTGACCATAAATGCCCGAGTCACAGAGTCTCCTCTGAACAGTTGATGTAGAGATGTGTCTGCTACTCGAACTCTGTGTGGCTAACTTTTTAAATCTCAATAAAAGTTAAAATGAGGGTTCCTGATGGTTAAGGACAAATGGAATTGCATGGCAGGAAAAAGATGCTGTAAACAGACCAAACTTCAGTCAGGAGAATTTCTTATGTCATCCCTTAACAACCAGATTGCAGTGTTGCAGAGAGATTGCGTTTTCTTCAAAAAATCTTTGACTTGGCTCATTAGCGATAGATGAATTTCTCAGTATTACTTGATGCTTTTGGCCTTATAATATAAAGCACATTGAATCCAATCTAACAAATAGATATAGTTTAAAAGAAAAATAAATACAAAAAAATAATATTCTTGCACATGAGCTTCCTCATAGATCCCAAACCAGATGTGGAGATTATTTCTGAGACTGGTAGAAATTAATTTTTCATTTAACTTATTTTTTGCTGGGTTGTTACTTCTTCAGACCTCTGTTTGAATTGTGAGAACGTTAGGTTATGACTTAATATTTTAATTTTTTCTTTACATTTCTTTAAACTTATATGTTGCAAAAGTCTCGAGGGACCCATAATTTCTCTCTATTTTGCCAGACCTTTTCTTTTTTAAGTACTCTGCCGGCTTTATGAAGGTGTTTCAAAGCTGTTCTTTTGACACTGACTGCTTTTTAAATCATTTTCAGTTATGCCCTCGAATGTTGTTTCAAGCTAAATTATAGTGTATGGTTTGACGAGCTCAATGACCTCATGGACCGTTTAGGCACTGCTCAATTTTTCACAGCGCTGTATTTAACCAGGGGCTTCCCTTGTCAGCCAATTTGTCACACTTCTGTTCAGCTTCTTCGGAGCCCCCGCCACTTTTTTGTGCCTCATGCACCAGGTGTCCTTAAGCTGCATTTGCTGCCGCCTATCTGGATGATGTGATCATCCACAGTGACACCTGGGTGGAGCATCTACAGCAGGTGGCCGCGGTCCTGGAGACCCAGAGGCAAGTGGGGCTCACGGCCAACCTGAAGAAGTGTGCAGTTGGATGGAGGGAGGTACAGTATTTGGGGTACCACTTGGGAGACGGGCAGGTGCGTCCAAGGGCGGAGAAGACGGCCGCCATCGCATCCTACCCACTTCCCAAGACAAAAAAGGAGATGAGGTAATTCCTGGGGCTGCCTGGGTACTATCGCCAGTTCCTGTCTGGGTTCGCAGACCTGACCAGCTCTGCAGACGGACGCCTCAAAAAGAGGGCTGCTCTTTTGTCCCAGCAGGTAAGAGTGGTCGACCGCCCGATTGTGTACATCTGCTCAGACCGCAAGGGGGGTAGGTTTGGCCGAATGCGACCCCAGCCTCAGTCGGGCGGTGGGGATGTGTGGCAGGGGTGTTGCAGTGGGCTCAAGGGGCTGTGCCAGGAAGGCTATGATGATGGCTATGAGATGATTGTGTTTACAAGGTCTCCTTCCTTTTAGTGACCCTGGACCTGAGACAAGAGAGTGTGGAGTGTGGAGTAATCTGGAAAGCTGGCTGCCAGGAAAAGACCACGGTTCTAGACCACAAAGGAACATTTCTGTGCTCTAAATAAAAGAAACCAGATAGTCACACGAACACTCTGTGGGTTCCTGATCTTTCACATTAGTTAAGCCACTTAACACTGACCTGTGAATCATTCGAGCATAAAAACAGCACCTAACACAAGAGATGAACAACTGTTTTTTATACTTAACAGAAAATTTTACTGGGAGCTTGTGACAAAACATCATTTGTTGCCATTTCTTTTCTTGAATTGATGAAAAATACTAAAGATTAAAAAGTTCAAGAGCAAAAAAATAGTATTTTTACACCAGCAAGGTGATTCCCAAAGGGCTATTAGCTGAAAACCTGCCATAACTTGGCAAAGGTCCAATGTGTCCCTTAAATTATCAGGAAAAGTGTGGGCTACGGGAAAAAGAAAATTTTGCAGTAAATCCTGGTGATCGCTTGCATCACTGGAATTATCATCTTCATCTCTCTTGTCCTTCGTTCATTCCAGATGTCTTGAAAACAAGTTTTAACAAAGTCCTGGAGACGTGCCCAATGCTGGAGGACCTCCTGCTTTACCCCTGACTCAGATAAACTCATCTCTGACACACACACACACACACACACACACATGCTGAATTCACATCTTGCCATTAAATGTGATACAGTAACCAACTTTTTCTTTCAGAAAAAAAGAAAATTGAGAGATTCACCGTTCTGTTTGCATCAGTCTATCAGATGAATCCCCTCCAAGTCCAATATTTACATCAGTTACAGTGATAATGCTTGGTGTATACTTTCAGCCACAGCAGTAGAAAGTCAGGAATGAATCTCACTGAAATTGTAGCTGCATTTGCTATTTAATTTAATTGGAATAAATACAGTTAACAACTCCTTTATAAAAATCTGTTATATTTGATCTCAGATAGCCAGTACACACACTCTGTTTTTATCCCTTTATCTTTCACTAGTCTGTCGTTTGATATAACAAGAAAGTTAATATCATGGCTGCTCTGGCAGATGTGTGGAGTGAAGAGAGATAGGAGCCAAATGCAGAGGCTGACGAGGACTTAAACTAAAAATGTGCCTTTTATTGAGGCAGCACAAAACTACAAACAAAAATGCAGGAATATAAAGACTAAAGTAACAAAAACTAAACGGGGAGGGAACTAGAAACAAATATAGAGAAACTAAAGATCTGAGACGTGGAACACAACAAATGATAACCTGGAACAAGAGACATGTCATGGATGATACACAGACAACCCAGCAGCAAACAGAGGAAGACAATGGGCTTAAATACACAGAGGGATAAATGAGGGAATAAGACACAGGAGGAGAGCACAGCTGGGAGAAATCACAAACAACGAGACCAGTGGGAGGAAAACTGAAAACACTAACATAGCACAAGAGACTATCAAAGTAAAACAGCAAACAAGAGACGACATTTACAAAGACACAGAGTTGACATTGATACTTGACTGACTGGGAAGAAATGGGGAACATGGAAACAAGAGTGACTAGACATGACATGTGGGACACAGGGGCAAAGCAAAGTAACAGAAACCTAAAGCCTAAGAATATAACACAAGAAGAAAACAAAGAGAACCAAAAGAATAATCAATGCATATAAATTAAACAAACAAAAAAACACTGGATCACAGACTCAGTACCATGACAGTTGAATGTACAATAATAAAGACTTTAAATCAGATGACAATGTAGCTGACACTGTGCTTATTAGTGTGTGGTCAACCAGAAATCTTCATAGTGTCATCCATACATGAGATCTTTATACAAATGAGGAAAAGACAATGAAAGAAACTGTTTAATTGATATGAAATGACTGAATTATATGAAATATTATGGCTTTGTCTGCCAGATTGTTTTTCTGTAAACTACTTTGAACTACTGGCAGTCAGTGATGTCACCTAAAGGCAAGATTCTATGTTGTGTTGCCGTAGTTTCCAGAGTTTACTTATAAAGCTCACTTACAGAACTCAGTTAGAAACGTCAAGCATTTGAAGGACGCTCATTTGAAGGAATATTAACTCAATATCAACTCATTACGGTGACATTTTCGATTTTAAAGTTCTCCAAAATTACAATGACAAAGGAAACAAGAAAAATTACCACTCCAGCAGATAAAGATTCAGGAGATCAAGGTAAGTAAAATTATAAAATCAAATCCTGGTAAAATCCAAATAACAGAATGTACAATCCTAAAAATGTCGACACTGTGTGAATCGTTTTTAGAGCATTTGAATCATATGTTTGATTGAAAATAGCTTTATTACAAGATGTCTAATCAAAGAAAGGTTACCGGTCTTTTGGTAAAATAATGTAATAAGTTTATACTTGGACTCAACAGTAAAAACAGACCAACAAGTGTCATCAAGATCTAAGACTTTGTAAACCTAGTATCAATTCGCACTGGTCAGTTTTTTATCTCAAGAACAAACTTGTGATAATTTAAGCAATAGCTATTTCAAATTCTTTGCCACCGAAATGCTTCCAGTCCCGATGTCGGGGACTCTTTTTCACCACTGTGTTGGTGTCGTTTATAGATTGTAAGACCAGGACTGCTAAAAGAAAGGCCAGTCCTGAAAAGAAGACCCCAATAAAAAGGAGGAGGGTCGCTGAGCAGGCTGGTCCTTCCACCAGCTCAGATGTGGTCAAAGGAGTAAAGCGCAAGGTTGTGCAAGATGGAGAGGGCACAACAAACCAACCAAAGAAGGCTAAACTGCTTGACCATATGAGCGGTGACAAGGAACAAGCATCTTCCTCACTGGACACTGGTAAAGGTAGGCTAATTAGTTGAGTGAGGGGGCAGACTAAGTGTGGGTGCTAGGTTTAAGATATTGGTGTTTAGTGTTTGTGAGATATTTGTGACCATCATCCAGTGAGCTGGTGTGCTTTTGGTGTTTTCCACATCTGCAGACTTGAACAACAAAAACGTGTGTGCGAAAAACAGCAAAAGAAAGGCCGCGGGAGACAACAGAGAGTCACCCAAGAAAAAGAAAAGGAATGTGGACCAGGACAAAAAATCAGTGGCTGACCAAAAACGTAAGTAGCAAGCAGCCTGGGTTTTATATTCAGGGGAAGAGCAAAAGGAACATTTGGGCTACAGAAGAGAGTAATTTGTGTCACAGCGGTAGTAAAACAAGATTTATGTTTGTCTGTTTAGGTGAATTCGAAGCCAGATACGTGGAGGAGCACCAGCTCGGAGAAGGAGGCTGCGGAGCAGTTTTTGCTGGCTACCGGATAGAAGATCGTTTTCCAGTAAGTGTTCAGGCGATGGGAGCAAGACAGGCAGTAACGCAGATAATGTATAATATCATAAGCTGAGACGTGTGCTGTGTTTCCACCTTTAATTATGTCATACTGAGGAAATGCTCACCAATGCTCTGTGTCTTTTAGGTTGCCATCAAACACATTCCAAAAAATAAAATCTACTGCAAAGTGGCGGTAAGTGTCCAACACTTGAATCAATTTTACATTACTGGATTGAATGCGGCGTTCCTCATTATTCACTTTGTTGTAATATTTCAGGATGAAAACGGGAAGAAGCTCTCTGTGGAAGTGGCCATTATGCTGAAACTTGCAGGTGAAGCAGAAGGGTCAGTGGGAACATCAGCACCTGTGTCCTTGCTGGAGTGGTTCGACCTTGGCAAAGAACTGATCCTGGTGCTGGAGAGACCTGTCCCCGCTGTGGACCTGCAAAAATACAAAGCAGAAAATGGAAGAACTTTACCAGAGGACAAGGCCAAGGTAGGTTGACTGGAAGAACCTTAGACTGTACAGCATTCAATCAAGGCGCAGAGTATTAGAAAAGCATTATCTTATTATTGTCTTTTTCATCTTTTCCAGGTCATTCTGAAGCAACTAGTTGATGCTGCAAAGGAACTTGAGGATAAAAACATCTTTCATCGGGACATCAAGGGAGAAAACATTCTGATTGAGACCGGCTCAGATGTGCCTCGTGTTCGCATCATTGACTTTGGACTGAGCTGCTTTGTTAAGCAGCGATCTCTGTATCGCGTCTTCTATGGTAACATATTCTGCTCCTGCTTTTCACAGATGTAACAATTTGTGTCTTTTGTTTTAGCAGAAATTGCAATTGTGTCTGTTTGTTAGGTACTCCTCTTCACACCCCTCCCGAGTGGTACAGGAGGAGCTGCTACAGGTGTGGACCCACCACGGTGTGGCAAATGGGAGTGGTGCTGTATGAAGCGGTTCATGCACGGGACTTTGATACCGAGAGGTTCCTCAGCAAGAAACTGACCATCAAAAAGCGTCTGTCCACAAGTAAGAAAACTTCACACTTCCAGATTCACGGATGCCTTGAATAACTGGGACTATCATCTTCATCTTTTTTATCTTTTCTTTCTTTCCAGAATGCCGGAATTTCTTGGAAGCATGCTTAACTAAAGTCCCGGAGAAGCGCCCAACACTGGAGGAGCTCCAGCATCACCCCTGGCTAAGATAACACACACAAACACACAAATCACACAATTCACATCTTATCATGCAAGTGTGATACATTGTAGTAACTTGCTTTCTTTTTCTGTTGGACAGGAATAGATAGAATGGGACAATTAAAAATAAAATCAAAATTTTGCTTTCTTGGAGTTCCTGTAACCCCCCCAGCCATCCCAGGAAAGGGGATCTCTCTTTGAATGGGCTTTCCCGAGGTTTCTTCCCATCAATCTGGCCCCCTGGGGAGTTTTTCCTCGTCTTCATAGAGAGCTTGGGCTGGGTCAGGTGCTCCCTCAAAACTGTCTTTATCTGATGACATCAAATAAAGATGTTTTACTTAAAGTAAAATTTGATCAAAATAAAACTTGTTTAATTTATCTTTGCTGAGGATTCTCTTTCATTTCTATTTCAAAGATTGTGTTTTTTTTTTTTTACCCATGGTGCATTTTGACAAATAAGAAAACTGAATCAGGTTAAAGTGTGCACGAAGACAGTCACACTGCAAATGCTCTGAAGACTTGCATTTGTTGCTCTAACCCCCAACCAGTTTGGACAGATTTCCTGGTTCTGCCAGAGGTTTTTTCCTTCCAGAAGGGAGTTTTTCCTTCCCACTGTTGCTGAGTGTTTGCTCATAGTGAGCTGTCTGATTGTAAAAGTAAAAAAGTTAATAAGAGGCATTCATAGCAGAGTTATCACAGAGAGAACTAAATAGCTTAAATGTACAATTTCTACAGGACCGAATATAACTTCATTATGTATAAAAGGTCCTGTGGATAATTACTCCTATTTGTAACTTTACACAAGAGAAAGTTTGCTGTCACACTGTTTATAACAGGTTGGGTTTTGTCCTCTGAGTTGAGCCTTTGATTGCAGTTTATTGAAGAATTTCCTCTGAAGTAGCTGTTGATGAAAATTTAAAGTCCTGCTTATACACAGAAATGTGCTTTAGTTCATGTTTCTGACATGTCTGCCTCAGTGGATCAATAGAAGATCTGGCACAGGAAACTAGATGATGAAAGAAGGGTAGGAGTGTATATACACTACCAGTCAAAGGTTGTGGTAGTCATGCTAGTTCAGTGTGATTCAATTTTGCATAAATCCCCAACAGTGTCCCCAGCAAAGCACTCGACACCATCCATTCACCCTTTCTGTGTCGCACAAATACACGGCAGGCGGACCCAAAGATCTCAAGTTTGGACTCATCAGACCAAAGCACAGATTTCCACTGGTCTAATGTTCATTCCTTGTGTTTCGTGGCCCAAACAAATCTCTTCTGTTTGTTGCTTTTCCTTAGTGGTGGTTTCCAGAGGTGGGTCAAGTAACCAAAAATTGTACTCAAGGAAGAGTAGAATTACTTTACAATATTATTACTCCAGTAAAAGTGAAAAGTCGTCATCCAAAAAATTGCTCAAGTAAGAGTAAAAAAGTAGTTGGTGAAAAGACTACTCAAGTACTGAGTAACTGGTTGTAATGACTGATTTATTTTTTAATTTTTTAAAATAAATGCTAGTATAAAAACAAAAATAAATAAATATACAAATTTTAGTATTTTCAAATCAAATATATCTAGAAACTAACAAATTAAATGGTAAATGGCCTGCATTTGTATAGCGCTTTACTCAGTCCCTAAGGACCCCAAAGCGCTTTACACTACATTCAGTCATTCACCCATTCACACACACATTCACACACTGGCAATGGCAAGCTACATTGTAGCCACAGCTGCCCTGGGGCGCACTGACAGAGGCGAGGCTGCCGGACGCTGGCGCCACCGGGCCCTCTGAGCACCACCAGTAGGCAAACATGGGGTTAGTATCTTGCCCAAGGATATTTGGCATGCAGGCAGCAGGCAGCCTGGGATCGAACCACTGACCTTCTGATTAGTGGCTGACCTGCTCTGCCACTGCCAATTAAGGCACAACAATTTGAATTTCCAGATTTCAGTTTTTCACAAGATAAAGCTTTTTAACCAATAACTACAGTAAATAATATAAATATATAAACAATGCAAACCATTTCCAGTGACAAGATGTGCTGTATACTTTATATTCACTTTT
The DNA here is from genome assembly GCF_001858045.2 of Oreochromis niloticus. NCBI lineage: Eukaryota > Metazoa > Chordata > Actinopteri > Cichliformes > Cichlidae > Oreochromis > Oreochromis niloticus. The sequence continues at coordinate 17,718 of NW_020328039.1, read as the reverse complement.
ACTCCAAATGGCACAGCAGCCTCAGAGAAAACATTAGAACGAGGCATCTTCAACATATGTACATACAAGGCGGCTCACTTTACCATAAATTGTATGGGTGTGCATCTATGTCTGCATATTTAGCAAAAATGCGCCATTTCTTCACTCAGTAAGGTGATAGTTGAGCTTCAGCAGCAGTTTGCTCTCAAGGTTCTTGCTGTGAAGCTGTAACTGTTCAGCAGTGAACAGGAGTCTCGCACAGTCTTTCACAAACTCCAGATGCAGGAAGAGCTGTATTAATTTTGATTGACAGCTATGCAACAGATCAGGGGCCAGCAACCCTAAAATAGCTGATCTGCACTTTGCCAACATAAAGCTCCATAAAGTTGTTCTATATAGTGTGTAACTGTTGATATAGAGCGTTAATAAATGTATTATTAATGCAATGGTTCATATGGCACATTGACTTCGGAGGAAATTTTACCTCTCCAGCTCCCCGGCTTTCCTGACCCCATGGACCCAAAGAAGTCATCTTCGTCAGATAGGCCGCTGTTTGTGCTGGCCTCATCCAGCTCTGTGTCTAGGTGATGTCTGATGAAGTTGAGACCTGTGGAAAGATATATGGTTTTCAAAAGAATCATGTCTGGGTATTATAGTACTGTATTGACTCTGTATAGATGTTTCCCGTGAAAATTTTAATCACACTGGACATGCTTTTTTTTTTTACTAAATCTGTTGAAAAACGACATCTTGTCATTTATATCCCGCACAAACACTATGCAATGAATTCCACATTAAGTTCAAAATAAGAACGTATGCAAGGCAAGAGAACGCAAACACCTCAGTCTGCGTGTCTGCAAAAAGATGAAACACCAACGCCTATGGGCTCAAAATGTGGTCATAAATATTTTGTACTTGTAAATCAGGAGTTGTGTGTGTGTAAAAAAGATTTGTATGTGTGTAAAGAAGATTTGTGTGTGGACAGTGTGGACTTAGCCAACAAAAACCCTGCAAGTCACAAGTACGAATTTTGACCCTATTTTTCTTCCTGTCATCTGATTGGTCAATGTCATGTCAATCACAAATGTAACAATCCAATCAGAGAACAGATGGGTTTGGCTGGGTTTGGCTCTGCCCGCCACAGCTCATGAGTGGCTACATGTGATTGGTGAAGGAGTGAAGCGCAAGGTTGAGCAAGATGGAGAGGGCACAACGAACCAACCAAAGAAGGCTAACTGCTTGACCATATGAGCGGTGACAAGGAACAAGCGTCTTCCTCGTTGGACACTGGTAAAGGTAGGCTAATTAGTTGAGTGAGGGGGCAGACTAAGGGTGGTTGCTAGGTTTAAGATATTGGTGTTTAGTGTTTGTGAGATATTTGTGTCCATCATCCAGTGAGCTGATGTGCTTTTGGTGTTTTCCACATCTGCAGACTATAGCTTGAACAACAAACATGTGTGCGCGAGAAATGGCAAAAGAAAGGCCGCGGGAGACAACACCAAGAAACACCCAAGAAAAACAAAAGGAATGTGGACCAGGATAAAAAATCAGTGGCTGACCAAAAACGTAAGTAGCAAGCAGCCTGGATTTTATATTCAGGGGAAGAGCAAAAGGAACATTTAGGCTACAGAGGAGAGTAATTTGTGTCACAGCTGTAGTAAAACAAGATTTGTGTTTGTCTGTTTAGGTGAATTCGAAGCCAGATACATGGAGGAGCACCAGCTCGGAGAAGGAGGCTGCGGAGCAGTTTTTGCTGGCTACCGGATAGAAGATCGTTTTCCAGTAAGTGTTCAGGCGATGGTAGTAAGACAGGCAGTAACGCAGATAATGTATAATATCGTAAGCTGAGAGGTGTGCTGTGTTTCCACCTTTCATTATGTCATACTGAGGAAATGCTCACCAATGCTCTGTGTCTTTTAGGTGCCATCAAACACATTCCCAGAAATAAAGTCTACTGCAAAGTGGCGGTAAGTGTCCAACACTTGAATCAGTTTTACATTCCTGGATTGAATGCGGCGTTCCTCATCATCCACTTGGTAATATTTCAGGATGAAAGCGGGAAGAAGCTCTCTGTGGAAGTGGCCATTATGCTGAAACTTGCAGGTGAAGCAGAAGGGTCAGTGGGAACATCAGCACCTGTGTCCTTGCTGGAGTGGTTCGACCTTGGCAAAGAACTGATCCTGGTGCTGGAGAGACCTGTCCCCGCTGTGGACCTGCAAAAATACAAAGCAGAAAATGGAGACTTTACCAGAGGACAAGGCCAAGGTAGGTTGACTGGAAGAACCTCAGACTGTACAGCATCAATCAAGGCGAAAAAGCATAAGTCATATGTCTTTCATCTTTCCAGTCATCTGACATATTGATGCTGGATTATACATCTTTCATCGGCATCAGGAGAACATTCTGATGAGACGCTCAGATGTGTCGTGTCGCATCATTGACGACTGCTGTGCACTCTGTATCGGTCTTTGTAATATTGCTTGCTTCACAGATGAAATGTGTCTTGTAGCAAATGCATGGCTATGTTAGTATCCTCACACCTCCGAGGAGAGCTGCTACAGTGGACCCACGGTGGCATGGATTGCTTTAACGTCATGCACGATACGAGAGTTCCTCAGAAAGACATCAAAAAGCGTCTGTCCACAGTAAGAAAACTTCACACTTCCAGATTCACGATGCCTTGGATCACTAGAACTATCATCTTCATCTTTTTTATCTTTCTTTCTGTCCAGAATGCCGATTCTGGAATCTTACTATGGAACGCCCACTGGAGAGCTCCGCATCACCCTGGCTAGATAACACACAAGCACACAATCCACAATCACATCTTCATGCAAGTGTGATACATTGTAGTAACTTGCTTTCTGTTTTCTGTTGGACAGGACATTTAAAAATAAAATCAAAATTTGCTTCTTGGAGTTCCTGTAACCCCCCAGCATCAGGAAGGGATCTCTCTTGAATGGGCTTTCCGAGGTTCTTCCCATCAATCTGGCCCCCTGGGGAGTTTTTCCTCGTCTTCATAGAGAGCTTGGGCTGGGTCAGGTGCTCCCTCAAAACTGTCTTTATTTGATGTCATCAAATAAAGATGTTTTACTTAAAGTAAAATTTGATCAAAATAAAACTTGTTTAATTCATCTTTGCTGAGGATTCTCTTTCATTACTATTTCAAAGATTGTGGGGTTTTTTTACCCATGGTGCATTTTGACAAATAAGAAAACTGAATCAGGTTAAAGTGTGCACGAAGACAGTCACACTGCAAATGCTCTGAAGACTTGCATCTGTTGCTCTAACCCCCAACCAGTTTGGACAGATTTCCTGGTTCTGCCAGAGGTTTTTTCCTTCAAGAAGGGAGTTTTTCCTTCCCACTGTTGCTGAGTGTTTGCTCATAGTGAGCTGTCTGATTGTAAAAGTAAAAAAGTTAATAACAGGCATTCATAGCAGAGTTATCACAAAGGGAACTAAATAGCTTAAATGTACAATTTCTACAGGACCGAATATAACTTCATTATGTATAAAAGGTCCTGTGGATAATTACTCCTATTTGTAACTTTACACAAGAGAAAGTTTGCTGTCACACTGTTTATAACAGGTTGGGTTTTGTCCTCTGAGTTGGGCCTTTGGTTGCAGTTTATTGAAGAATTTCCTCTGAAGTAGCTGTTGATGAAATTAAATCTGCTAAGTTATAGCTAACGATCGCTGAAGTGAAAATTAACAGCAGCAAACGTAGCAACATTCTTTATGTTTCACGTGCACGGGAGAGAACTGGACAGGCGCCGTTCCTTCGCTTGACCCCAGTTGCTCTCGTCCGCTCCCCCGTAACACTGCTCTTTTATTGTGGTTACATGAATATGCATAGGTTCATTAACATATGACCTCTTATATAGGTATACATGTGAACAAAGAATACCGTGTGTGTGTGTGTGTATCTGTGTGTGGGGGTCAAACTGTGACCCCAGGAAGACTCCCCAGAGCCGTCCATCTAAACAAAAGGCACTTAGCCTAAAACAGACATAGATACGTTTATCCTACCATAAAACAATAAGACAAGGTACGACCTCTCCCATGCTCCTAAAATGTGGGTGTGAAAGTCAGAGAGCTCTGGAATGCACACAAAGCTTGCAGACTATTAAGGATCGAACCTCTACCAATCTACACCTAATTATAAAACTCTAAGAATATATAAGTAGATATTTCTAAGCATAAATGACAATCACAATACAAATCTAACACCTGCCTATACACAGAAATGTGCTTTAGTTCATGTTTCTGACATGTCTGCCTCAGTGGATCAATAGAAGATCTGGCACAGGAAACTAGATGATTAAAGACGTGTAGGAGTGTATATACACTACCAGTCAAAGGTTGTGGTAGTCATGCTAGTTCAGTGTGATTCAATTTTGCATAAATCCCCAACAGTGTCCCCAGCAAAGCACTCGACACCATCCATTCACCCTTTCTGTGTCGCACAAATACACGGCAGGCGGACCCAAAGATCTCAAGTTTGGACTCATCAGACCAAAGCACAGATTTCCACTGGTCTAATGTTCATTCCTTGTGTTTCGTGGCCCAAACAAATCTCTTCTGTTTGTTGCTTTTCCTTAGTGGTGGTTTCTTTGCAGCTATTTGACCATAAATACCCGAGTCGCAGAGTCTCCTCTGAACAGTTGATGTAGAGATGTGTCTGCTACTCGAACTCTGTGTGGCTAACTTTTTAAATCTCAATAAAAGTTAAAATGAGGGTTCCTGATGGTTAAGGACAAATGGAATTGCATGGCAGGAAAAAGATGCTGTAAACAGACCAAACTTCAGTCAGGAGAATTTCTTATGTCATCCCTTAACAACCAGATTGCAGTGTTGCAGAGAGATTGCGTTTTCTTCAAAAAAATCTTTGACTTGGCTCATTAGCGATAGATGAATTTCTCAGTATTACTTGATGCTTTTGGCCTTATAATATAAAGCACATTGAATCCAATCTAACAAATAGATATAGTTTAAAAGAAAAATAAATACAAAAAAATAATATTCTTGCACATGAGCTTCCTCATAGATCCCAAACCAGATGTGGAGATTATTTCTGAGACTGGTAGAAATTAATTTTTCATTTAACTTATTTTTTGCTGGGTTGTTACTTCTTCAGACCTCTGTTTGAATTGTGAGAACGTTAGGTTACGACTTAATATTTTAATTTTTTCTTTACATTTCTTTAAACTTATATGTTGCAAAAGTCTCGAGGGACCCATAATTTCTCTCTATTTTGCCAGACCTTTTCTTTTTAAGTACTCTGCCGGCTTTATGAAGGTGTTTCAAAGCTGTTCTTTTGACACTGACTGCTTTTTAAATCCTTTTCAGTTATGCCCTCGAATGTTGTTTCAAGCTAAATTATAGTGTATGGTTTGACGAGCTCAATGACCTCATGGACCGTTTAGGCACTGCTCAATTTTTCACAGCGCTGTATTTAACCAGGGGCTTCCCTTGTCAGCCAATTTGTCACACTTCTGTTCAGCTTCTTCGGAGCCCCCGCCACTTTTTCGTGCCTCATGCACCAGGTGTCCTTAAGCTGCATTTGCTGCCGCCTATCTGGATGATGTGATCATCCACAGTGACACCTGGGTGGAGCATCTACAGCAGGTGGCCGCGGTCCTGGAGACCCAGAGGCAAGTGGGGCTCACGGCCAACCTGAAGAAGTGTGCAGTTGGATGGAGGGAGGTACAGTATTTGGGGTACCACTTGGGAGACGGGCAGGTGCGTCCAAGGGCGGAGAAGACGGCCGCCATCGCATCCTACCCACTTCCCAAGACAAAAAAGGAGATGAGGTAATTCCTGGGGCTGCCTGGGTACTATCGCCAGTTCCTGTCTGGGTTCGCAGACCTGACCAGCTCTGCAGACGGACGCCTCAAAAAGAGGGCTGCTCTTTTGTCCCAGCAGGTAAGAGTGGTCGACCGCCCGATTGTGTACATCTGCTCAGACCGCAAGGGGGGTAGGTTTGGCCGAATGCGACCCCAGCCTCAGTCGGGCGGTGGGGATGTGTGGCAGGGGTGTTGCAGTGGGCTCAAGGGGCTGTGCCAGGAAGGCTATGATGATGGCTATGAGATGATTGTGTTTACAAGGTCTCCTTCCTTTTAGTGACCCTGGACCTGAGACAAGAGAGTGTGGAGTGTGGAGTAATCTGGAAAGCTGGCTGCCAGGAAAAGACCACGGTTCTAGACCACAAAGGAACATTTCTGTGCTCTAAATAAAAGAAACCAGATAGTCACACGAACACTCTGTGGGTTCCTGATCTTTCACATCAGTTAAGCCACTTAACACTGACCTGTGAATCATTCGAGCATAAAAACAGCACCTAACACAAGAGATGAACAACTGTTTTTTATACTTAACAGAAAATTTTACTGGGAGCTTGTGACAAAACATCATTTGTTGCCATTTCTTTTCTTGAATTGATGAAAAATACTAAAGATTAAAAAGTTCAAGAGCAAAAAAATAGTATTTTTACACCAGCAAGGTGATTCCCAAAGGGCTATTAGCTGAAAACCTGCCATAACTTGGCAAAGGTCCAATGTGTCCCTTAAATTATCAGGAAAAGTGTGGGCTACGGGAAAAAGAAAATTTTGCAGTAAATCATGGTGATCGCTTGGATCACTGGAATTATCATCTTCATCTCTCTTGTCCTTCGTTCATTCCAGATGTCTTGAAAACAAGTTTTAACAAAGTCCTGGAGACGTGCCCAATGCTGGAGGACCTCCTGCTTTACCCCTGACTCAGATAAACTCATCTCTGACACACACACACACACATGCTGAATTCACATCTTGCCATTAAATGTGATACAGTAACCAACTTTTTCTTTCAGAAAAAAAGAAAATTGAGAGATTCACAGTTCTGTTTGCATCAGTCTATCAGATGAATCCCCTCCAAGTCCAATATTTACATCAGTTACAGTGATAATGCTTGGTGTATACTTTCAGCCACAGCAGTAGAAAGTCAGGAATGAATCTCACTGAAATTGTAGCTGCATTTGCTATTTAATTTAATTGGAATAAATACAGTTTACAGATCCTTTAAAAAATCTGTTATATTTGATCTCAGATAGCCACTACACACACTCTGTTTTTATCCCTTTATCTTTCACTGGTCTGTCGTTTGATATAACAAGAAAGTTAATATCATGGCTGCTCTGGCAGATGTGTGGAGTGAAGAGAGATAGGAGCCAAATGCAGAGGCTGACGAGGACTTAAACTAAAAATGTGCCTTTTATTGAGGCAGCACAAAACTACAAACAAAAATGCAGGAATATAAAGACTAAAGTAACAAAAACTAAACGGGGAGGGAACTAGAAACAAATATAAAGAAACTAAAGATCTGAGACGTGGAACACAACAAATGATAACCTGGAACAAGAGACATGTCATGGATGATACACAGACAACCCAGCAGCAAACAGAGGAAGACAATGGGCTTAAATACACAGAGGGATAAATGAGGGAATAAGACACAGGAGGAGAGCACAGCTGGGAGAAATCACAAACAACGAGACCAGTGGGAGGAAAACTGAAAACACTAACATAGCACAAGAGACTATCAAAGTAAAACAGCAAACAAGAGACGACATTTACAAAGACACAGAGTTGACATTGATACTTGACTGACTGGGAAGAAATGGGGAACATGGAAACAAGAGTGACTAGACATGACATGTGGACACAGGGGCAAGCAAAGTAACAGAAACCTAAAGCCTAAGAATATAACACAAGAAGAAAACAAAGAGAACCAAAAGAATAATCAATGCATATAAATTAACAAACAAAAAAACACTGGATCACAGACTCAATACCATGACAGTTGAATGTACAATAATAAAGACTTTAAATCAGATGACAATGTAGCTGACACTGTGCTTATTAGTGTGTGGTCAACCAGAAATCTTCATAGTGTCATCCATACATGAGATCTTTATACAAATGAGGAAAAGACAATGAAAGAAACTGTTTAATTGATATGAAATGACTGAATTATATGAAATATTATGGCTTTGTCTGCCAGATTGTTTTTCTGTAAACTACTTTGAACTACTGGCAGTCAGTGATGTCACCTAAAGGCAAGATTCTATGTTGTGTTGCCGTAGTTTCCAGAGTTTACTTATAAAGCTCACTTACAGAACTCAGTTAGAAACGTCAAGCATTTGAAGGACGCTCATTTGAAGGAATATTAACTCAATATCAACTCATTACGGTGACATTTTCGATTTTAAAGTTCTCCAAAATTACAATGACAAAGGAAACAAGAAAAATTACCACTCCAGCAGATAAAGATTCAGGAGATCAAGGTAAGTAAAATTATAAAATCAAATCCTGGTAAAATCCAAATAACAGAATGTACAATCCTAAAAATGTCGACACTGTGTGAATCGTTTTTAGAGCATTTGAATCATATGTTTGATTGAAAATAGCTTTATTACAAGATGTCTAATCAAAGAAAGGTTACCGGTCTTTTGGTAAAATAATGTAATAAGTTTATTCTTGGACTCAACAGTAAAAACAGACCAACAAGTGTCATCAAGATCTAAGACTTAGTGAACCTAGTATCAATTCGCACTGGTCAGTTTTTTATCTCAAGAACAAACTTGTGATAATTTAAGCAATAGCAATTTCAAATTCTTTGCCACCGAAATGCTTCCAGTCCTGATGTCGGGGACTCTTTTTCACCACTGTGTTGGTGTCGTTTATAGATTGTAAGACCAGGACTGCTAAAAGAAAGGCCAGTCCTGAAAAGAAGACCCCAATAAAAAGGAGGAGGGTCGCTGAGCAGGCTGGTCCTTCCACCAGCTCAGATGTGGTCAAAGGAGTAAAGCGCAAGGTTGTGCAAGATGGAGAGGGCACAACAAACCAACCAAAGAAGGCTAAACTGCTTGACCATATGAGCGGTGACAAGGAACAAGCATCTTCCTCACTGGACACTGGTAAAGGTAGGCTAATTAGTTGAGTGAGGGGTCGGACTAAGTGTGGTTGCTAGGTTTAAGATATTGGTGTTTAGTGTTTGTGAGATATTTGTGTCCATCATCCAGTGAGCTGATGTGCTTTTGGTGTTTTCCACATCTGCAGACTTGAACAACAAAACGTGTGTGCGAAAAACAGCAAAAGAAAGGCCGCGGGAGACAACAGAGAGTCACCCAAGAAAAGAAAAGGAATGTGGACCAGGACAAAAAATCAGTGGCTGACCAAAAACGTAAGTAGCAAGCGGCCTGGGTTTTATATTCAGGGGAAGAGCAAAAGGAACATTTGGGCTACAGAAGAGAGTAATTTGTGTCACAGCTGTAGTAAAACAAGATTTATGTTTGTCTGTTTAGGTGAATTCGAAGCCAGATACGTGGAGGAGCACCGGCTCGGAGAAGGAGGCTGCGGAGCAGTATTTGCTGGCTACCGGACAGAAGATCGTTTTCCAGTAAGTGTTCAGGCGATGGTAGTAAGACAGGCAGTAACGCAGATAATGTATAATATCGTAAGCTGAGAGGTGTGCTGTGTTTCCACCTTTCATTATGTCATACTGAGGAAATGCTCACCAATGCTCTGTGTCTTTTAGGTTGCCATCAAACACATTCCCAGAAATAAAGTCTACTGCAAAGTGGCGGTAAGTGTCCAACACTTGAATCAGTTTTACATTACTGGATTGAATGCGGCGTTCCTCATCATTCACTTTGTTGTAATATTTCAGGATGAAATGGGAAGAAGCTCTCTGTGGAAGTGGCCATTATGCTGAAACTTGCAGGTGAAGCAGAAGGGTCAGTGGGAACATCAGCACCTGTGTCCTTGCTGGAGTGGTTCGACCTTGGCAAAGAACTGATCCTGGTGCTGGAGAGACCTGTCCCCGCTGTGGACCTGCAAAAATACAAAGCAGAAAATGGAAGAATTTTACCCGAGGACAAGGCCAAGGTAGGTTGACTGGAAGAACCTCAGACTGTACAGCATTCAATCAAGGCGCAAAAAAGCATTAAGTCATTATTGTCTTTTTCATCTTTTCCAGGTCATTCTGAAGCAACTAGTTGATGCTGCAAAGGAGCTTGAGGATAAAAACATCTTTCATCGGGACATCAAGGGAGAAAACATTCTGATTGAGACCGGCTCAGATGTGCCTCGTGTTCGCATCATTGACTTTGGACTGAGCTGCTTTGTTAAGCAGCGATCTCTGTATCGCGTCTTCTATGGTAACATATTCTGCTCCTGCTTTTCACAGATGTAACAATTTGTGTCTTTTGTTTTAGCAGAAATTGCAATTGTGTCTATTTGTTAGGTACTCCTCTTCACACCCCTCCCGAGTGGTACAGGAGGAGCTGCTACAGGTGTGGACCCACCACGGTGTGGCAAATGGGAGTGGTGCTGTATGAAGCGGTTCATGCACGGGACTTTGATACCGAGAGGTTCCTCAGCAAGAAACTGACCATCAAAAAGCGTCTGTCCACAAGTAAGAAAACTTCACACTTCCAGATTCACGGATGCCTTGAATAACTGGGACTATCATCTTCATCTTTTTTATCTTTTCTTTCTTTCCAGAATGCCGGAATTTCTTGGAAGCATGCTTAACTAAAGTCCCGGAGAAGCGCCCAACACTGGAGGAGCTCCAGCATCACCCCTGGCTAAGATAACACACACAAACACACAAATCACACAATTCACATCTTATCATGCAAGTGTGATACATTGTAGTAACTTGCTTTCTTTTTTCTGTTGGACAGGAATAGATAGAATGGGACAATTAAAAATAAAATCAAAATTTTGCTTTCTTGGAGTTCCTGTAACCCCCCCAGCCATCCCAGGAAAGGGGATCTCTCTTTGAATGGGCTTTCCCGAGGTTTCTTCCCATCAATCTGGCCCCCTGGGGAGTTTTTCCTCGTCTTCATAGAGAGCTTGGGCTGGGTCAGGTGCTCCCTCAAAACTGTCTTTATCTGATGACATCAAATAAAGATGTTTTACTTAAAGTAAAATTTGATCAAAATAAAACTTGTTTAATTTATCTTTGCTGAGGATTCTCTTTCATTTCTATTTCAAAGATTGTGTTTTTTTTTTTTTTACCCATGGTGCATTTTGACAAATAAGAAAACTGAATCAGGTTAAAGTGTGCACGAAGACAGTCACACTGCAAATGCTCTGAAGACTTGCATTTGTTGCTCTAACCCCCAACCAGTTTGGACAGATTTCCTGGTTCTGCCAGAGGTTTTTTCCTTCCAGAAGGGAGTTTTTCCTTCCCACTGTTGCTGAGTGTTTGCTCATAGTGAGCTGTCTGATTGTAAAAGTAAAAAAGTTAATAAGAGGCATTCATAGCAGAGTTATCACAGAGAGAACTAAATAGCTTAAATGTACAATTTCTACAGGACCGAATATAACTTCATTATGTATAAAAGGTCCTGTGGATAATTACTCCTATTTGTAACTTTACACAAGAGAAAGTTTGCTGTCACACTGTTTATAACAGGTTGGGTTTTGTCCTCTGAGTTGAGCCTTTGATTGCAGTTTATTGAAGAATTTCCTCTGAAGTAGCTGTTGATGAAAATTTAAAGTCCTGCTTATACACAGAAATGTGCTTTAGTTCATGTTTCTGACATGTCTGCCTCAGTGGATCAATAGAAGATCTGGCACAGGAAACTAGATGATGAAAGAAGGGTAGGAGTGTATATACACTACCAGTCAAAGGTTGTGGTAGTCATGCTAGTTCAGTGTGATTCAATTTTGCATAAATCCCCAACAGTGTCCCCAGCAAAGCACTCGACACCATCCATTCACCCTTTCTGTGTCGCACAAATACACGGCAGGCGGACCCAAAGATCTCAAGTTTGGACTCATCAGACCAAAGCACAGATTTCCACTGGTCTAATGTTCATTCCTTGTGTTTCGTGGCCCAAACAAATCTCTTCTGTTTGTTGCTTTTCCTTAGTGGTGGTTTCCAGAGGTGGGTCAAGTAACCAAAAATTGTACTCAAGGAAGAGTAGAATTACTTTACAATATTATTACTCCAGTAAAAGTGAAAAGTCGTCATCCAAAAAATTGCTCAAGTAAGAGTAAAAAAGTAGTTGGTGAAAAGACTACTCAAGTACTGAGTAACTGGTTGTAATGACTGATTTATTTTTTAATTTTTTAAAATAAATGCTAGTATAAAAACAAAAATAAATAAATATACAAATTTTAGTATTTTCAAATCAAATATATCTAGAAACTAACAAATTAAATGGTAAATGGCCTGCATTTGTATAGCGCTTTACTCAGTCCCTAAGGACCCCAAAGCGCTTTACACTACATTCAGTCATTCACCCATTCACACACACATTCACACACTGGCAATGGCAAGCTACATTGTAGCCACAGCTGCCCTGGGGCGCACTGACAGAGGCGAGGCTGCCGGACGCTGGCGCCACCGGGCCCTCTGAGCACCACCAGTAGGCAAACATGGGGTTAGTATCTTGCCCAAGGATATTTGGCATGCAGGCAGCAGGCAGCCTGGGATCGAACCACTGACCTTCTGATTAGTGGCTGACCTGCTCTGCCACTGCCAATTAAGGCACAACAATTTGAATTTCCAGATTTCAGTTTTTCACAAGATAAAGCTTTTTAACCAATAACTACAGTAAATAATATAAATATATAAACAATGCAAACCATTTCCAGTGACAAGATGTGCTGTATACTTTATATTCACTTTTACTCCAAATGGCACAGCAGCCTCAGAGAAAACATTAGAACGAGGCATCTTCAACATATGTACATACAAGGCGGCTCACTTTACCATAAATTGTATGGGTGTGCATCTATGTCTGCATATTTAGCAAAAATGCGCCATTTCTTCACTCAGTAAGGTGATAGTTGAGCTTCAGCAGCAGTTTGCTCTCAAGGTTCTTGCTGTGAAGCTGTAACTGTTCAGCAGTGAACAGGAGTCTCGCACAGTCTTTCACAAACTCCAGATGCAGGAAGAGCTGTATTGATTTTGATTGACAGCTATGCAACAGATCAGGGGCCAGCAACCCTAAAATAGCTGATCTGCACTTTGCCAACATAAAGCTCCATAAAGTTGTTCTATATAGTGTGTAACTGTTGATATAGAGCGTTAATAAATGTATTATTAATGCAATGGTTCATATGGCACATTGACTTCGGAGGAAATTTTACCTCTCCAGCTCCCCGGCTTTCCTGACCCCATGGACCCAAAGAAGTCATCTTCGTCAGATAGGCCGCTGTTTGTGCTGGCCTCATCCAGCTCTGTGTCTAGGTGATGTCTGATGAAGTTGAGACCTGTGGAAAGATATATGGTTTTCAAAAGAATCATGTCTGGGTATTATAGTACTGTATTGACTCTGTATAGATGTTTCCCGTGAAAATTTTAATCACACTGGACATGCTTTTTTTTTTTACTAAATCTGTTGAAAAACGACATCTTGTCATTTATATCCCGCACAAACACTATGCAATGAATTCCACATTAAGTTCAAAATAAGAACGTATGCAAGGCAAGAGAACGCAAACACCTCAGTCTGCGTGTCTGCAAAAAGATGAAACACCAACGCCTATGGGCTCAAAATGTGGTCATAAATATTTTGTACTTGTAAATCAGGAGTTGTGTGTGTGTAAAAAAGATTTGTATGTGTGTAAAGAAGATTTGTGTGTGGACAGTGTGGACTTAGCCAACAAAAACCCTGCAAGTCACAAGTACGAATTTTGACCCTATTTTTCTTCCTGTCATCTGATTGGTCAATGTCATGTCAATCACAAATGTAACAATCCAATCAGAGAACAGATGGGTTTGGCTGGGTTTGGCTCTGCCCGCCACAGCTCATAACTGGTCATGTGACCGCATGGCTACATGTGATTGGTGAAGGAGTGAAGCGCAAGGTTGAGCAAGATGGAGAGGGCACAACGAACCAACCAAAGAAGGCTAACTGCTTGACCATATGAGCGGTGACAAGGAACAAGCGTCTTCCTCGTTGGACACTGGTAAAGGTAGGCTAATTAGTTGAGTGAGGGGCAGACTAAGGGTGGTTGCTAGGTTTAAGATATTGGTGTTTAGTGTTTGTGAGATATTTGTGTCCATCATCCAGTGAGCTGATGTGCTTTTGGTGTTTTCCACATCTGCAGACTATAGCTTGAACAACAAACATGTGTGCGCGAGAAATGGCAAAAGAAAGGCCGCGGGAGACAACACCAAGAAACACCCAAGAAAAACAAAAGGAATGTGGACCAGGATAAAAAATCAGTGGCTGACCAAAAACGTAAGTAGCAAGCAGCCTGGGTTTTATATTCAGGGGAAGGGCAAAAGGAACATCTAGGCTACAGAAGAGAGTAATTTGTGTCACAGCGGTAGTAAAACAAGATTTGCGTTTGTCTGTTTAGGTGAATTCGAAGCCAGATATGTGGAGGAGCACCAGCTCGGAGAAGGAGGCTGCGGAGCAGTGTTTGCTGGCTACCGGATAGAAGATCGTTTTCCTGTAAGTGTTCAGGCGATGGTAGTAAGACAGGCAGTAACGCAGATAATGTATAATATCGTAAGCTGAGAGGTGTGCTGTGTTTCCACCTTTAATTATGTCATACTGAGGAAATGCTCACCAATGCTCTGTGTCTTTTAGGTAGCCATCAAACACATTCCCAAAAATAAAGTGTACTGCAAAGTGGCGGTAAGTGTCCAACACTTGAATCAGTTTTACATTACTGGATTGAATGCGGCGTTCCTCATCATCCACTTGGTAATATTTCAGGATGAAAGCGGGAAGAAGCTCTCTGTGGAAGTGGCCATTATGCTGAAACTTGCAGGTGAAGCAGAAGGGTCAGTGGGAACATCAGCACCTGTGTCCTTGCTGGAGTGGTTCGACATTGGCAGAGAACTGATACTGGTGCTGGAGAGACCTGTCCCTGCTGTGGACCTGCAAAAATATAAAGCAGAAAATGGAGGATCTTTACCAGAGGACAAGGCCAAGGTAGGTTGACTGGAAGAACCTCAGACTGTACAGCATACAATCAAGGCGGAGAGTAATAGAGAAGCATTAACCCATTGACTCATTATTGTGTTTTTCATCTTTTCCAGGTCATTCTGAAGCAACTAGTTGGTGTGGACCCACCACGGTGTGGCAAATGGGAGTGGTGTTGTATGAAGCGCTTCATCCACGGGACTTTAATACCACGAGGTTCCTCAGAAAGAAACTCAAAAAGCATCTGTCCACAGGTAGAAAACTTGACACTTCCAGATTCACAGATGCCTTGGATCACTAGAACTATCATCTTCATCTTTTTTATCCTTTCTTTCTTTCCAGAATGCTGGAATTTCTTGGACGCATGCTTAACTTCCCATCAATCTGGCCCCCTGGGGAGTTTTTCCTCGTCTTCATAGAGAGCTTGGGCTGGGTCAGGAGCTCCCTCAAAACTGTCTTTATCTGATGACTTTAATGTCATCAAATAAAGATGTGTTACTTAAAGTAAAATTTGATCAAAATAAAACTTGTTTAATTCATCTTTGCTGAGGATTCTCTTTCATTACTATTTCAAAGATTGTACCATGGGTAAAAAAACCCAAAATATTTTGACAAATAAGAAAACTGAATCAGGTTAAAGTGTGCACGAAGACAGTCACACTGCAAATGCTCTGAAGACTTGCATTTGTTGCTCTAACCCCCAACCAGTTTGGACAGATTTCCTGGTTCTACCAGAGGTTTTTTCCTTCCAGAAGGGAGTTTTTCCTTCCCACTGTTGCTGAGTGTTTGCTCATAGTGAGCTGTCTGATTGTAAAAGTAAAAAAGTTAATAAGAGGCATTCATAGCAGAGTTATCACAGAGAGAACTAAATAGCTTAAATGTACAATTTCTACAGGACCGAATATAACTTCATTATGTATAAAAGGTCCTGTGGATAATTACTCCTATTTGTAACTTTACACAAGAGAAAGTTTGCTGTCACACTGTTTATAACAGGTTGGGTTTTGTCCTCTGAGTTGAGCCTTTGATTGCAGTTTATTGAAGAATTTCCTCTGAAGTAGCTGTTGATGAAAATTTAAAGTCCTGCTTATACACAGAAATGTGCTTTAGTTCATGTTTCTGACATGTCTGCCTCAGTGGATCAATAGAAGATCTGGCACAGGAAACTAGATGATGAAAGAAGGGTAGGAGTGTATATACACTACCAGTCAACGGTTATGGTAGCCATGCTAGTTCAGTGTGATTCAATTTTGCATAAATCCTCAACAGTGTCCCCAGCAAAGCACTCGACACCATTCCATTCACCCTTTCTGTGTCGCACAAATACACGGCAGGGACCCAAAGATCTCAAGTTTGGACTCATCAGACCAAAGCACAGATTTCCACTGGTCTAATGTTCATTCCTTGTGTTTCGTGGCCCAAACAAATCTCTTCTGTTTGTTGCTTTTCCTTAGTGGTGGTTTCTTTGCAGCTATTTGACCATAAATGCCCGAGTCGCAGAGTCTCCTCTGAACAGTTGATGTAGAGATGTGTCTGCTACTCGAACTCTGTGTGGCTAACTTTTAAATCTCAATAAAAGTTAAAATGAGGGTTCCTGATGGTTAAGGACAAATGGAATTGCATGGCAGGAAAAAGATGCTGTAAACAGACCAAACTTCAGTCAGGAGAATTCTTATGTCATCCCTTAACAACCAGATTGCAGTGTTGCAGAGAGATTGCGTTTCTTCAAAAAAATCTTTGACTTGGCTCATTAGCGATAGATGAATTTCTCAGTATTACTTGATGCTTTTGGCCTTATAATATAAAGCACATTGAATCCAATCTAACAAATAGATATAGTTTAAAAGAAAAATAAATACAAAAAAATAATATTCTTGCACATGAGCTTCCTCATAGATCCCAAACCAGATGTGGAGATTATTCTGAGACTGGTAGAAATTAATTTTCATTTAACTTATTTTTGCTGGGTTGTTACTCTTCAGACCTCTGTTTGAATTGTGAGAACGTTAGGTTATGACTTAATATTTAATTTTTCTTTACATTTCTTTAAACTTATATGTTGCAAAAGTCTCAGGGACCCATAATTTCTCTCTATTTGCCAGACCTTTCTTTTTAAGTACTCTGCGGCTTTATGAGGTGTTTCAAGCTGTTCTTTTGACACTGACTGCTTTTAAATCCTTTTCAGTTATGCCCTCGAATGTTGTTTCAAGCTAAATTATAGTGTATGGTTTGACGAGCTCAATGACCTCATGGACCGTTTAGGCACTGCTCAATTTTCACAGCGCTGTATTTAACCAGGGGCTTCCCTTGTCAGCCAATTTGTCACACTTCTGTTCAGCTTCTTCGGAGCCCCCGCCACTTTTCGTGCCTCATGCACCAGGTGTCCTTAAGCTGCATTTGCTGCCGCCTATCTGGATGATGTGATCATCCACAGTGACACCTGGGTGGAGCATCTACACAGGTGGCCGCGGTCCTGGAGACCCAGAGGCAAGTGGGGCTCACGCCACCTGAAAAGTGTGCAGTTGGATGGAGGGAGGTACAGTATTTGGGGTACCACTTGGAGACGGGCAGGTGCGTCAAGGGCGGAGAGACGGCCGCCATCGCATCCTACCACTTCCAAGACAAAAAAGAGATGAGGTATTCCTGGGGCTGCCTGGGTACTATCGCCAGTTCCTGTCTGGGTTCGCAGACCTGACCAGCTCTGCAGACGGACGCCTCAAAAAGAGGCTGCTCTTTTGTCCCAGCAGGTAAGAGTGGTCGACCGCCCGATTGTGTACATCTGCTCAGACCGCAAGGGGGGG
>NW_020328038.1:0-11656 GCF_001858045.2 Oreochromis niloticus | reverse complement strand
GTTTTAGAATAATCTTATCTAGTCTCGGTGGGAATTTTAGCATATTGAGAAAAATTTGTTGTGATTGGCTTGATTTAAATCAAACTGAACTGCACTCAATTATATAACTTGTTATCAAATCTATTCAAATGTAAAGTCGTCTCACTCAATTTGGACAACTAGCACTGAAAAATACACTGACATCCTCTGTTTCCCAATTAGCAGATGAGAGTTGCTGTTATCATGACTCAATACTGAATGGTTTATCCTGTTTATGAATAAACATTTAAATGACATGCTTCATGTATGATAATTCTTTGTCGTGTCAGTCCTTAATACATACACATGTGTACAAAATTCTAGTTCCATAGTCCCGAGATCCTATGCTCCGTTTCTCATACTTCTTCACTGTTACCTCATTCTGCCCAACAAAATGTACAAATTTCTGTAAACAATTATGACTTGTTTTATGCCATAATAAAAAATGTCTCCATATGAGGACGTACTTGAAAAGAAAAAGTCACCACTTTGCATTTTACAAAGCAAGTAAACAAACACGGGGCTATTTATCATATAAATAACTTTTAGGTCTGTGGATAGAAGGATGGAGCTTTAAATGTTTGCCTCCATAATTATTCTAGAGTCTTTACAGTGTCAGCGACTGTTGTGATTTGGTGTGACATACATAAACTTGAAGTGAATGAATCCACCTGTTCACAGGAGATCACAGGAAGATGACACCAAACATCAGAAGATCTTATTGTGCGCCAGAGTAAAAGGTGGTTTCTTGGACTAAAAGCACATAAACTACAGCAGAAGCTCACATAAAGCAGGAAATAAGCAGGCAGCACTTCAACTGCTAATGCACGTTTTGCACTTTTATTGTGTGTCATTCACTAACAGTTCAATGGTGCAAGATTACCATACACAGAATTAGGATATCTGCATGACACATCTATGCTATACAGCGAATGGATATAATTATTACAAATACAGTAAGCATATTTACATTTGATCTCAAGCTCCATACAATATAGATATTTACAAAGTATGAAAATGAAACCGGTCTGACAAATAATGTGCAGTGTTAATGACGGGTTTTTTTCTCCTTTTCTTTTGGTGAACAAATCTGAAAGGGGCGGGGTTAACTGATATTAATTGTCAGAGGGGAAAATATCATGGCTAGTTTCGTTTGAAAGCATCAACGGAAAAAACAAACACAGAAAAAAGTGATGAGGTGAAGAAAGACACATTAAGTGTGCTGTCGTTTTAGATGTCACAAGCTACTTTGTATAGTCCTATATCCCTGATATTAGAAAGAATTAAAATGAGGTTAAAATACACCTTTATTTTGTTACAGATTGAGTTCAGATGGATGCCTAGCATGACTAATGAGTAGTATCCTCCCCCCAAAAAAAAACAAAAAACAAAAAAACAACAGACTTCATTCACTCAAACTGCTTTCTAATAAAGAGGAAGCACTAATGTAACTCACCTCCTCAGTCGGGGTGCAGGGGTTACATTAGGTCTCCTTTTCCTTCCCCCCCCTCTCTCTTACATTCAAACCCTCTTTTAGTTCACACTAGAACAGGCCGCCACACCATCATTTGGTTTAATATGAGTGGAACAACTAAACCGCACAGACTTTAAATGATCAGTTAGTTGAACCTTTTATTAATATGCGCAAAGAGCTGCAAACTAATATATATTATGTATATACACTGCAAACAATAAATACACAATCCAAAATAAAAACACCTCTGCAAAGAAGTGCAGCGCTTCGCATCAACATGTATATGAGGTACATTGCACTTTTGAGATTTGATCTGTGCATAGGTGCATCTTTGATGTGCAGCTCAGAGATCACAATCAGCACATTTCTGTTTCTCTGACCGTCAGACTGGCTGACCCGAGGTCACGTCAGAGCTTTGTTTTATATCTATATGTAACAGACAGTCGGTTCTCTCCTTCCACGCATTTCATACAACACAGCAGGCATACTGCTGGTTGGTTGACCAGAGTTTTTTAATGCCTGTCTACATGAACACATCTCGAGAGGCGTAGGCACCAAAAAGTGAATCTGGAGCCAAATGTAGCAGCTGCAGCAGGGTACACAGAGCAAATATTTTCATGGGGTAGTATCAGAAATAGGACCTTTGAATATGTAGTCCTTTAACTTCTATTAAACCCTTTGAGAAACAGCTATCCAGTGTACTCCTGATATGTGCTCTTATCATTTGTTCCTGATGCTCAAATACAATCCTGGACTCAACATATGTGGCTGTGTCTCTGTCCTTGCTATAGATATGTGTTAATGTGCAAAATAAGGTTAAAAAAATGAAGAAATAAATGAGAGTTAGAGCAAGCTAGAGGAGCAGAGAGGAATGTGTTATATGAGGGGTTAACTACCACACTGATCCCAGAACAGACCGCATGTACAAATCAAGTTCTCTCTCTAGTTCGTTTTCATCCTCCTAGTCCTCCTCCTCCTCTCCTTGTAACCCTGTTTTTACTCCTTGGGATGAAAAAAGCAAAAAAGGGGCCCAAATCTACTCCTGCAGGAACAATTGGGTTTTTTTATTTATTTTTTTAAACTGCTGAGATATGAAGCGATCCTCGCTTGTTTGTCTCTAGTTAGTCTGCAGTTTTTATGTTAACACAAATGGATGAGTATTTTACTGACTCACTAACTGACACTGGCACGATCGGGGGTTTAGAGGCGGCGTATGTACACAGATTGAGGAGGATTGCACTTTTCTTTTTTTCAATATAAATACCAATAAAGGGAAGTGACCAGAGCAGATTATACAGTGTGCTTGTGAAGCTGCAGGGTAGCTTCTGAGTGCATCCTGTGGAGTGTGTAGTGTGTGTTTAAGTGTTGTGGTTGAGGTGTCGTATGCCTTGATGGTAGAAACTGTTTTAAGTCTTGTAGACAAGCGTGTTACATCCAGCCTTTCTCTATCCTGCCTCAAACCGTACCTTAAGCATGGCCTGCTGGTCTTCGTTGTATTCCACCTGTGCTGTGGAGAGGTTGAGGACGCCTCGCTCCACAGGGTCCTTGTCACCAAAGACCTACAACATCATCTTGCAGCAGATGGAGTCACTGTGCATCGTTCAACCATTCGGCGCACTTTACACAAGGTGCTGTATGCGAGAGTGATGCAGAGGAAGCCTTTTCTCCGGCCACAGCACAAACAGAGCGCTTGAGGTATGCTAAAGCACATTTGGACAAGCCAGCTTCATCTGGAATAAGGTGCTGTGGACTGATGAAACGAAAATTGAGTTATTTGGGCATAACAAGGGGCGTTATGCATGGAGGAAAAAGAACACGCATTTCAAGAAAAACACCTGCTACCTACAGTAAAATATGGTGGTGGTTCCATCATGCTGTGGGGCTGTGTGGCCAGTGCAGGGACTGGGAATCTTGTCAAAGTTGAGGGACACATGGATTCCACTCAGTATCAGCAGATTCTGGAGACCAATGTCCAGGAATCAATGTTATATACTTATGTGGTATGTGTATTTTGACTTTTGCTGCCATGATGCCAGGTCTCTGTTGAAAATGAGATTTTTAATCTCAATGAGATTTTTTACGTGGATAAATAAAGGACTAATAATAATAAAATAAAATAAAAACAAAGCTGAAGCTGCGCCGGGGCTGGGTGTTTCAACAGACAACGACCCGAAACACTGCTCGAAGTCCACTAAGGCATTCACGCACAGGAACAAGTACACGTTCTGGAATGGCCATCTCAGCCCCAGACCTGAAAATTATTGAAAATCTGTGGTGTGAGTTAAAGAGAGCTGTCCATGCTCGAATGAACTAGAGATGTTTTGTAAAGAGGAATGGTCCAAAATACCTTCAACCACAATGCAGACTCTCATTGGAACTACAGGAAGCGTTAGAGGCTGTAATTTCTGCAAAAGGCAGATCTACTAAATATTGATTTCATTTCTTTTTTTGTGGTGCCCAAATTTATGCCCCATCGCCAAGATCTTTCCGTTTACACAGACCCTCAAGACCCTCTGTGAACACAGCAAAATGCCTTTGTATTATTTCTTTTACTCAAGTCTTATCTGATCATTTGAGGAAGAAAGAAAACACAAGCGTCCCCAGTCTGTTTATAGTAAAACCAGAAACGATAATTAACATTCGCTGGCCGCTTAGAACAACATTTTAAAAAACAAAAAACCCATAGGTCAGAGTATAAATCCCTTTGAGGCAATAATAATTTTAGGTTACTTTACAAAAGTAAAAAGAAAAAAAAAAAAATGGTACATTTTAAAATCCTTTGTTTATGGACAGAATTCTTCCTGTTGGACACAAGAAGCAGACTCCAAAGAACTTTGAGGCTCTGCAGAAGTCTGATTAGGCTGGTGTTCATGCAACTGGCTCACTGTGGTGTGATAATACCACAGTGAGCCAGTTGTGATAATAGTGTATTTCATTATTATCACTATTAATAGTGACAATCTCAGTGTATTTCTCAAGCATAGGGTGTAACAAAGAAATGGATGCCTCCTGATGGGAACAGTGAAGCGGTTTGGAAGTCCTAAAACCTCTTCCTTTGTAATGGGCAGCAGTGGGTGACTCTCTTGTTACAGGCCAGTTATACCACAGACAATCCAGCTAAATTCTCACAGAATTTCTCACAATTGAGAAGTTTCTTATTTCCTTCTGACTTCCCATCTTACTCTTGTTTTTATTTTTTGAAGTACATTTCCTGAAAAGTCCCCCATTTCTATGATCAGAGATGTGAGCCTGATCTCACAGGTTAGGGTTCGGTAAATGAACAGTCATAACATTTATTTTTTTCATTCACAACATACTAGATATTATTCTTTGGTTCACAGCTGGACCAGCTCTACCAAGTTATCTATCACTGTACTATGCATTTAACAGCATTAACCCTTCAATGCTGTAACAAAAAACTAAATGTCCTTCACATGATCCAAAGTGGGGTCTTCAAACAGTCCAGCACTGGAACTGTTTGTGTACTAATAATATATTGCTGAGCTTCTCTAAGTTACAGTAGCTTGTGTTAGTACGTGTACACAAAGACATAAACGTTCAATGATAAAAACACACAGTAGAATAAAATTGTAAGAAGTCATCAGTTGATGCAGTTTAAGGACACTTGTTCTTCTGTGCAGTCTCACCTGGAGCTCACGTTTCTAGTTCATGCCATCATGACCAAAGATTCTTCAATTAATAGTTTAAAGATGTCCATGAATGCACTGCTAACTGCTCTTCAACCTTATAAAACTCAACATGCATTTTGAATAAGAAACACTTTTACAAACCAAAAGCTTCACTGTGCTTAGTGATTTATCTGTCTAAAAAAACCAGGTTCAGTTGTAACTGAGAGAGCGGCTCGGTGGCGCTGAATTATATTTCAATAGAAACACAATTTCATATGTTGTAGTAACAACACACTGCCACAAGATGCAGCCAGACCTACTTTACCATGCTGTTCCAGTAAAAAGAAAAAGTGAGAGAGCCTTGAAAGAGTGACAGAGACACTTTTTATGAACTCATCTGTAATGTGTCACCTTTTCTGTAGGATGAAGAAGTGCTTCCCTTCTTTTAAAGTAAATACAGGCTTACAAAGATCCTCTAAACATGTTTCTGAAATAATCCTAAACACAACCATTAAATCAAAAATGCAAGAAACAATTTATTTAATCACTCTTCTTAACTTAATTCCTTAACTTATTACAAAAATAAACAAAGACTTTTCTGCTGTCTCACCTCTGTCAGTGTTCATGCTGTTACAAGAACAGGTGGAGGTGCAGGTGGAACTTTGACTTCACTGTGGTTTCTATGTGCAGGCAGGAGTGGGACATCTCAGAACAGCAGCGGATTGTCGAGCACGGTGACTCCTGCTGCGACGCCCCCGTCTGAGTGTCCTGAGCTCTTGGTCCTCAGCAGATGGCCCACACACTCATTTATCACCATGTCTGCCTGTAAGAAAACAAAGAAAAGGCTAACATTAGAAACAGCCACCAACCAATCCCTTTTACTCCACCGCCCAAAAACCAGTGAGAAACACTAGCTAATATTAACTTGGAATCAAAGTCCACTAATCCCCAGGCTCCCAGCATAACATACAGTCCAACACAAACTCCACAAACTGTCTTGCTTCAGCTGACTTTCCTTCACCTTCTCTCCAGAGAATCTGTTGTGCTCTTTTCAGCACGAAGCCACACTCCTGCTCACTGATCGTCACCTCTGTTTAACCTGGTC
This sequence comes from Oreochromis niloticus, assembly GCF_001858045.2. Taxonomy (NCBI): domain Eukaryota; kingdom Metazoa; phylum Chordata; class Actinopteri; order Cichliformes; family Cichlidae; genus Oreochromis; species Oreochromis niloticus. The sequence continues at coordinate 5,430 of NW_020328038.1, read as the reverse complement.
TCAGCAACTTTGTCCCATAGCTTGCACATCCTTTCCACCTCCATCTTTCTTCCCAGCCAACTGATACATACCTTTTCTCCTTCCTTAAAAGCCAGCCTAAGAAATACGATTTTATAATTGCCCAATAAATTAAACTGCCATTTTCAAAAGTATTATCATCAGTAGAGGTCAGCGAATGTCGCTCGGATCTGCTGCACAGCTTGAGGCTGGTCCGGGAAGAACCTCTCCAGGACTCCAGGTCTGGCGAGCACTTGCTGAACCTTCTTGGTACCAGCCAGGTGAGCGCTGATATCTGGACTCTTCACAGCTCGACAGCGCTCCATCAGAAGACGAGCATCCCAGCTCTGCAATTGAAAACAGACAATGAATTCTCTGCTTGCCAGCACACCGACCAGCAGAGCGTGACAATAGTTGGTTTATATTACGCTGAGATTTGACAGACAGAGACAGAAGAATGAAGGAGAACAACACAGAGTCACGCTATCAAGGAGAACTTGGACGGTAGATTCAGCAGTTTGGCTTGAAACTTGCAAACTGTTTTAACTTGTTATGTCCGATTAACTTTTCCTTCCAGGGTGCTCGGCAGTTTTCTTTCACTTGTTTCCTGTTCCTGCCAGCAGAATGCACACACAGCTGCAGTAACTACACACAATGTTGCAGAGAACATGGAGCAGCAACAAACATGTGTTGATCTCTAATCACCCATTCAAACTGACACAGCGACAGAGGTCTGTTGTCACTTATATCAGCCAATCAGGGCTAGACTTGGTATTGCTAAGCAGGGAAAGAAATAAACTCAATGATAATGACGTTCCAGTTTCTCATGAATACGAATCAGTTTACGCAAGTCTGCAGGTTTCACTTTAGTGTTTTTAACTAAACTCTTTGATGTAATCATTCTGAGTGCAAATCAAAAGTTGGACCTGTTCAGAAGTGTAGTTGTCAGGCATGTAACCGTTCCTAAAATACACCACGGCGACCTGTTTGCTGTCCCTGAAGTGAAAGTGACACAAAAGACACATTAATCCATGTGGACACACAGCGACCTCCACTTCCTTGAAGCCTCTCGTGCTGCTGTCCACTGGGAATCCCCACATGTGCCTCTTCCCAGTGTCTATGACATGTAACAAATATAATAAAATAGCAAGGAATTATAAAGTCAATGACAAGATTTTCCATTTAGTTTAATTTAACAGTAGTCATTTTGCAGAAGACAGACATTTGGTTACTATAGTAAAAACTATTATGTCAAATTAACCAAAAAGAAAAAGAGCCAACAAATGCAGACACTTGGCTGTCTTCAGCAACAAAAACGCCATCAAAAAAGTCACAGTCATCAGAGCAACATCAGAGAAACAATAAAGTCTAACCATGGAAGGTTTTATAAATATATGCATAAAAACACAAAAACAAATAACATCAACAATGAGCACCTTTCGCTCATTGCACGCTCCAACAGTTTTGCAAAAGCTTCCCTGGAGAATCATGGAGAAAATACTTTTAGTTCCTGGAAGGAGCTCAAGGGTCTAAGTGTAAAGAGCAGACATGTTGACAGATGCTGGCCAATATCCACTCCTAATCGGGTCCTTTAAATCAGGGCTGCACTGCTGCTGGCATGTTTGACATCTGTATGTCGCCTGGTGCACATTATAACATCCTTGGACCAAAAAGAAAAATAAACAACATGACTAATACATCACTGCCTTCACAGATGACTTCTGTTAATGCAATACCATGTTCTGATTGTACAGCAAGGGCAGAAAACATGCTTCATCACACTATGTTCAAATCCATCACCCTAACCTAAATAGCAGGTTGCTGTTTACTATTAATGTTGATTAAAATCACTATTTTCCTGCTGACACTGTGAAGTTTACGCCCCCACAGGAGCAGTTTCGAAGCTTCACTGTTGGCAGAATGCGAGCTACCAAAAAAGAGAAAACCACTTAAATAGATTATTTCTAACTGGATGTAGACACATATGAAAACCAAAATTGAGTATCTCATGAGGAAATACCTTGTATATTGGTGCAATTTTGACCGTCCACTCTAATAATACATGTGGTTGGAGGAATGGCTTTAGAAAAACATCAATAACACTTTCTCTGTTGTGGAGTGGCTGATGTTTGTGATGTAGAACATCCCCACAGAACCGTTCCTCTGGAAGACACTCTGCACATAGACAGGACTTTTTTGTAACAAATTCAGCAAAATTTGAATAACTGAAAGTAGTACGCACTCAGATCCAGCCACTCTTGACAAAGGTAGCAGCTTCTATTTTGATATTATAGCTCAGGGTGGCTCAGTGTACTTCACTATGAGCTGACAGTTAAAAGGACATTTGTCAAATTCATGTGGTTTTATAATTATTAAAGTTCTCACACGCTCAAAGACATAAATGTCAGCCAACAAGGGATCGCTCATCAAGCTTAGCTATATAGAAAAGTACATTATTGAGATGAGACCAAATAACAGCAGGGTGAAGACAGTAGCAAAACAGAGGATGACCAACAGTTTCTGTGTCAGTGAGACATTTCAGCTGGTATGGCCGTGCTTCTTTCCAGCGCTCAGCAGCTTTCTGCTGCCAAAAGGACCGTGACACTGCCCTACTTCTTTGAGGCTCAGGAGAAGGACATCAATCCAAAACAGCAGACAGCCTTTTCATATTCTTTTCTCTAAAGAATGCAAATAGAGTATTTGCAAATATGAAGTAATTAACAAATTTCCCACGTATGGGACTAATAAAGGTTATCTTATGTTATCTTAATCACCTTTGTTTCTGCTAATGTCACTTTTACAAATCGTGTCCCATCAGCTCTCATGGCTGAACTTTGGCTTTGAGGGTCGGGGAGGACAAAAAGCTATTAAGGACCTTTTGATTTGCAATCCAGTTCTTCTCTAAAGACATGACTTATTTCTGTTTCACTCCTGGACCAGACTGAATGTTTTTCCTTGATGAGCATTACACCAGTGAACAGTCATCCACACAGTTCTGACAGGATGAATTGTACCAACGCTGGCGGTCCTACCCTCACAAGAATGATTATTTTTGTTACCAGTCCAACAGTTGACTCTACATAAAACTACTGATACAGTACCTTGAGTCGGAGCCTGAGGCTGGGATCAGACAGCAGATGAATGCAGCGCTCCATAACATCCTTAGTAATGCTGAGGTGGGAGGGAAGCTCTGCTTTCACATCATGACTACCAATATCTGACACATCCTCACACTCAGTGGGAGGGACCTCTGCAATGGCACCACATGTACAGTTATTCATCTCCTCTACACTCTGAATCTAATATAACCACCACTACAGTCTACAGCTGATATTCCACTGGCCCTTAGACAGACCTATTACCTCGGTCTTCAGTGTCATCGTCCTCTATTCCAATGCTCTCTGCCAGTTCTTTCTGTTTGCAGTAATTCAGCAGGAATTGGCGAATGCTGAGGTCTTCCTGGTCACTGGAGCTTTGATTGGAGCTGGCAGACTTACTGGTCCTGCTACAAGTGGAAGGAAACCACCTCGCTAAAGGAAAAACAAGACAACAATATGAACATAGGTTTGGTTACAATAAAATAAGTCAGTTGATCAAAATCAGTGTGACACAGACAATGATGTTTTTGGAAAGAGCCCATTAGTGACATTTAATTTATACATTTTTACTGTGAGGGCTTGTAAAACTTCTGTATGAATATTAATTCTACAACAGAAAACCACTCAGCATTTAAACCATCACGATGTATTAAATGTTTCCAAAGATGCTGATAATTTGATAACAAGCAAAGTTATATATCCTGAAATGTACTCATTGATAGAAACTTTGAAAGGCACTGCAGAAAACAAAGTTAAGCAACACAGAAAAATGTGGTAGCGAATGCCTTGAGTCACATTTTCTTCCTTATACGTGAGACTCAAGCTGACATCACTGTTGAAATCTTACCCAGTGCCTTCATGAGCGCGTGCAGCACGGAGCAGAAAAGAGCAGCTGTGCGCTCGTAGCTGAGATCCAGATCCTGAACCATGTCCCCGACCAGCAGGCTGCAGTCAGAGTGAGTCAACAGAACTGTCAACACCCGTGGAGCCTGGCCAACAAGACAGGATTACAATGAAATACAGTACAAGCTCAGGGCAGCACAGGCTTAAGCAGACAAAGAAGGAAATGGGTAAATCCTCCAGCAGTCATTTCTGTCTCCATTTTGGGCTAAAAACAAAAACACGTCATAACTACCTGTGGATGCTGGCTGAGCCTCTGAAGGTTGAGTGATATGTCATTAAGCAGGTAGTCAGAGTTCTCATTGATCAGTTCCTTGAGGGAAGCGTATCCACAGGCCTTGCTGATGTCCTACATGGAGCTCAGCGTCACCTGGCTGACCAGCAGCGTCTCCTCACCAGCTTTCTCCAGCACAGCATACAGCGAGGCCATCAACAAGGGACGGAAATTGCAGCCCAGCGCCTGAGCACAGCAGGCGATGCCCTCGAGTTGGATGCACAGCTGACAGATGTTGCTGTTGAGCTAATGGATCGTGGATGCAGATGTTGATGATGAAGGAATCACTTGGAGAGAGCTTGTATTTGAGTTGCTGGCATCACTGTTGCATATGGAGGGGAGTCTGGATGGACTGAGCAGCTACGCAAAGAGACAAAACACGTGCTAATGCACTGCTTTCTAACCACTTTTACACATGCACTGCAGCTCGGAAGTTTTCAAGATATTGTCCATGCACGTGAGAACGCAAATGTCTGACACACTTAGATCAGACATTAAACAGCCTTTAGCCTTCCTGCTCCTGAGTGAAAGCCTGTATTATATCTCACTGAGCTCATGTGGGGTAGCACAGATTAGCCTTTCTCAAAGTCAAGAGTGGGGGCCAATTTAGGATCTTCACTCAAATTTAAAATACAAGGGAAACCGATGTATTTCCTTACATAAACAAAAACCACACAAGCGCTTATAAAATGCTCATCCTACCCAGTCATACGCAAAGTGTTAAAATCAACGTGTGATCCACCTGCCACTAAGAGATATTATTTCTCTTTGGTAGATGGAAAAAATGTAATCAAACTCACTGTCAGTAGCTACAACAGCACATTTGTTAAATATGAATCAAGCATTTAGATATTAAATAGTATGAGGGAGACAGGATCAAATACAGTGGGGCAAAAAAGTATTTAGTCAGCCAATTGTGCAAGTTCTCCCACTTAAAAGAAGAGAGCCTGATGAGATAGTTGCAAATTATGGTGAAAATAAGTATTTGCACCTGTGTTAAAACACCAGGTAGTCCCATCATGGTTTCACGATATTCTCTTGGCTTCCCTTAGCCCTGCTCGTCCGCCATTGCCGCGTTGAGTTTGGACGAAATGCATTCTGGGATATTTGCTGTACCAAGTCCACACAAGTCACCACCGAGCATGCTCGATAAAACGGGCG
>NW_020328037.1:0-9509 GCF_001858045.2 Oreochromis niloticus | reverse complement strand
TCAACATATGTGGCTGTGTCTCTTCTTGCTATAGATATGTGTTAATGTGCAAAATAAGGTTAAAAAATGAAGAAATAAATGAGAGTTAGAGCAAGCTAGAGGAGCAGAGAGGAATGTGTTATATGAGGGTTACTCCACACTGACCAGACAGACCAGAACAGAGTACAAATCAAGTTCTCTCTCTAGTTCTTTCATCCTCCTAGTCCTCCTCTCCTCTCCTTGTAACCCTGTTTTACTCCTTGGGATGAAAAAGCAAAAAGGGCCCAAATCTACTCCTGCAGGAACAATTGGGTTTTTTATTTATTTTTTAAACTGCTGAGATATGAAGCGATCCTCGCTTGTTTGTCTCTAGTTAGTCTGCAGTTTTATGTTAACACAATGGATGAGTATTTACTGACTCACTAACTGACACTGGCACGATCGGGGGTTTAGAGGCGGCGTATGTACACAGATTGAGGAGGATCTGCACTTTTCTTTTTTTCAATATAAATACCAATAAGGGAAGTGACCAGAGCAGATTATACAGTGTGCTTGTGAAGCTGCAGGGTAGCTTCTGAGTGCATCCTGTGGAGTGTGTAGTGTGTTTAAGTGTTGTGGTTGAGGTGTCGTATGCCTTGATGGTAGAAACTGTTTTTAAGTCTTGTAGACAAGCGTGTTACATCCAGCCTTTCTCTATCCTGCCTCAAACCGTACCTTAAGCATGGCCTGCTGGTCTTCGTTGTATTCCACCTGTGCTGTGGAGAGGTTGAGGACGCCTCGCTCCACAGGGTCCTTGTCACCAAAGACCTACAACATCATCTTGCAGCAGATGGAGTCACTGTGCATCGTTCAACCATTCGGCGCACTTTACACAAGGTGCTGTATGCGAGAGTGATGCAGAGGAAGCCTTTCTCCGGCCACAGCACAAACAGAGCCGCTTGAGGTATGCTAAAGCACATTTGGACAAGCCAGCTTCATTCTGGAATAAGGTGCTGTGGACTGATGAAACGAAAATTGAGTTATTTGGGCATAACAAGGGGCGTTATGCAGGAGGAAAAAGAACACAGCATTTCAAGAAAAACACCTGCTACCTACAGTAAAATATGGTGGTGGTTCCATCATGCTGTGGGGCTGTGTGGCCAGTGCAGGGACTGGGAATCTTGTCAAAGTTGAGGGACACATGGATTCCACTCAGTATCAGCAGATTCTGGAGACCAATGTCCAGGAATCAATGTTATATACTTATGTGGTATGTGTATTTTGACTTTTGCTGCCATGATGCCAGGTCTCTGTTGAAAATGAGATTTTAATCTCAATGAGATTTTTACGTGGTAAATAAAGGACTAATAATAATAAAATAAAATAAAAACAAAGCTGAAGCTGCGCCGGGCTGGGTGTTTCAACAAGACAACGACCCGAAACACTGCTCGAAGTCCACTAAGGCATTCACGCACAGGAACAAGTACAACGTTCTGGAATGGCCATCTCAGCCCCCAGACCTGAAATTATTGAAAATCTGTGGTGTGAGTTAAAGAGAGCTGTCCATGCTCGAATGAACTAGAGATGTTTTGTAAAGAGGAATGGTCCAAAATACCTTCAACCACAATGCAGACTCTCATTGGAACCTACAGGAAGCGTTTAGAGGCTGTAATTTCTGCAAAAGGCAGATCTACTAAATATTGATTTCATTTCTTTTTTTGTGGTGCCCAAATTTATGCCCCATCGCCAAGATCTTTCCGTTTACACAGACCCTCAAGACCCTCTGTAACACAGCAAAATGCCTTTGTATTATTTCTTTTACTCAAGTCTTATCTGATCATTTGAGGAAGAAAGAAAACACAAGCGTCCCCAGTCTGTTTATAGTAAAACCAGAAACGATAAATTAACAATTCGCTGGCCGCTTAGAACAACATTTAAAAAACAAAAAACCCATAGGTCAGAGTATAAATCCCTTTGAGGCAATAATAATTTTAGGTTACTTTACAAAAGTAAAAAGAAAAAAATGGTACATTTTAAAATCCTTTGTTTATGGACAGAATTCTTCCTGTTGGACACAAGAAGCAGACTCCAAAAGAACTTTGAGGCTCTGCAGAAGTCTGATTAGGCTGGTGTTCATGCAACTGGCTCACTGTGGTGTGATAATACCACAGTGAGCCAGTTGTGATAATAGTGTATTTCATTATTATCACTATTAATAGTGACAATCTCAGTGTATTTCTCAAAGCATAGGGTGTAACAAAGAAATGGATGCCTCCTGATGGGAACAGTGAAGACGGTTTGGAAGTCCTAAAACCTCTTCCTTTGTAATGGGCAGCAGTGGGTGACTCCTCTTGTTACAGGCCAGTTATACCACAGACAATCCAGCTAAAATTCTCACAGAATTTCTCACAATTGAGAAAGTTTCTTATTTCCTTCTGACTTTCCCATCTTACTCTTGTTTTATTTTTTGAAGTACATTTCCTGAAAAGTCCCCCATTTCTATGATCAGAGATGTGAGCCTGATCTCACAGGTTAGGGTTCGGTAAATGAACAGTCATAACATTTATTTTTTTCATTCAACATACTAGATATTATTCTTTGGTTCACAAGCTGGACCAGCTCTACCAAGTTATCTATCACTGTACTATGCTTTAACAGCATTAACCCTTCAATGCCTGTAACAAAAAACTAAATGTCCTTCACATGATCCAAAGTGGGGTCTTCAAACAGTCCAGCACCTGGAACTGTTTGTGTACTTAATAATATATTGCTGAGCTTCTCTAAGTTACAGTAGCTTGTGTTAGTACGTGTACACAAAGACATAAACGTTCAATGATAAAACACACAGTAGAATAAAATTGTAAGAAGTCATCAGTTGATGCAGTTTAAGGACACTTGTTCTTCTGTGCAGTCTCACCTGGAGCTCACGTTTCTAGTTCATGCCATCATGACCAAAGATTCTTCAATTAATAGTTTAAAGATGTCCATGAATGCACTGCTAACTGCTCTTCAACCTTATAAAACTCAACATGCATTTTGAATAAGAAACACTTTTACAAAACCAAAAGCTTCACTGTGCTTAGTGATTTATCTGTCTAAAAAAACCAGGTCAGTTTGTAACTGAGAGAGCGGTCGTGGCGCTGAATATTTTCCAATAGAACACAATTTCATATGTTGTAGTAACAACACTGCCAAGATGGCAGCCTAGACTACTTTACCATGCTGTTCCAGTAAAAAGAAAAAGTGAGAGAGCTTGAAAGAGTGACAGACACTTTTATGAACTCATCTGTAATGTGTCACCTTTTGTAGGATGAAGAGTGCTTCCCTTTTTAAGTAATACAGCTTACAAGATCTCTAACATGTTTCTGAATAATCCTAACACAACCATTAAATCAAAAATGCAGAAACATTATTTAATCACTCTTCTTACTTAATTCCTTAACTTTACAAAAAAACAAAGACTTTCTGCTGTCACTCTGTCAGTGTTCATGCGTTACAAGAACAGGTGAGGTGAGGTGGAACTTTGACTTCACTGTGTTCTATGTGCAGGCAGGAGTGGGACATCAGAACAGCAGCGATTGTCGAGCACGGTGATCCTGCTGCGACGCCCCGTTGAGTGTCTGAGTCTTGGTCCTCGAGATGGCCCAACCTCATTATCACCATGTCGCCTGTAAGAAAAAGAAAGGTAACATTAAAACGCCCAACCAATCCTTTACTCCACGCCCAAACATGAGAACACTAGCTAAATTAACTTGGAATCAAGTCATAATCCCAGGCTCCCAGCTAACATACGTCCAACACAACTCCACAAACTGTCTTGCTTCAGCTGACTTCTTCACCTTCTTCCAGAATCTGTTGTGCTTTTTCAGCACGAAGCACACTCCTGCTCACTGATCGTCACCTCTGTTTAACCTGGTCTCAGCAACTTTGTCCCATAGCTTGCACATCCTTTCCACCTCCATCTTTCTTCCCAGCCAACTGATACATACCTTTTCTCCTTCCTTAAAAGCCAGCCTAAGAAATACGATTTTATAATTGCCCAATAAATTAAACTGCCATTTTCAAAAGTATTATCATCAGTAGAGGTCAGCGAATGTCGCTCGGATCTGCTGCACAGCTTGAGGCTGGTCCGGGAAGAACCTCTCCAGGACTCCAGGTCTGGCGAGCACTTGCTGAACCTTCTTGGTACCAGCCAGGTGAGCGCTGATATCTGGACTCTTCACAGCTCGACAGCGCTCCATCAGAAGACGAGCATCCCAGCTCTGCAATTGAAAACAGACAATGAATTCTCTGCTTGCCAGCACACCGACCAGCAGAGCGTGACAATAGTTGGTTTATATTACGCTGAGATTTGACAGACAGACAGAAGAATGAAGGAGAACAACACAGAGTCACGCTATCAAGGAGAACTTGGACGGTAGATTCAGCAGTTTGGCTTGAAACTTGCAAACTGTTTTAACTTGTTATGTCCGATTAACTTTTCCTTCCAGGGTGCTCGGCAGTTTTCTTTCACTTGTTTCCTGTTCCTGCCAGCAGAATGCACACACAGCTGCAGTAACTACACACAATGTTGCAGAGAACATGGAGCAGCAACAAACATGTGTTGATCTCTAATCACCCATTCAAACTGACACAGCGACAGAGGTCTGTTGTCACTTATATCAGCCAATCAGGGCTAGACTTGGTATTGCTAAGCAGGGAAAGAAATAAACTCAATGATAATGACGTTCCAGTTTCTCATGAATACGAATCAGTTTACGCAAGTCTGCAGGTTTCACTTTAGTGTTTTTAACTAAACTCTTTGATGTAATCATTCTGAGTGCAAATCAAAAGTTGGACCTGTTCAGAAGTGTAGTTGTCAGGCATGTAACCGTTCCTAAAATACACCACGGCGACCTGTTTGCTGTCCCTGAAGTGAAAGTGACACAAAAGACACATTAATCCATGTGGACACACAGCGACCTCCACTTCCTTGAAGCCTCTCGTGCTGCTGTCCACTGGGAATCCCCACATGTGCCTCTTCCCAGTGTCTATGACATGTAACAAATATAATAAAATAGCAAGGAATTATAAAGTCAATGACAAGATTTTCCATTTAGTTTAATTTAACAGTAGTCATTTTGCAGAAGACAGACATTTGGTTACTATAGTAAAAACTATTATGTCAAATTAACCAAAAAGAAAAAGAGCCAACAAATGCAGACACTTGGCTGTCTTCAGCAACAAAAACGCCATCAAAAAAGTCACAGTCATCAGAGCAACATCAGAGAAACAATAAAGTCTAACCATGGAAGGTTTTATAATATATGCATAAAAACACAAAAACAAATAACATCAACAATGAGCACCTTTCGCTCATTGCACGCTCCAACAGTTTTGCAAAAGCTTCCCTGGAGAATCATGGAGAAAATACTTTTAGTTCCTGGAAGGAGCTCAAGGGTCTAAGTGTAAAGAGCAGACATGTTGACAGATGCTGGCCAATATCCACTCCTAATCGGGTCCTTTAAATCAGGGCTGCACTGCTGCTGGCATGTTTGACATCTGTATGTCGCCTGGTGCACATTATAACATCCTTGGACCAAAAAGAAAAATAAACAACATGACTAATACATCACTGCCTTCACAGATGACTTCTGTTAATGCAATACCATGTTCTGATTGTACAGCAAGGGCAGAAAACATGCTCATCACACTATGTTCAAATCCATCACCTAACCTAAATAGCAGGTTGCTGTTTACTATTAATGTTGATTAAAATCACTATTTTCCTGCTGACACTGTGAAGTTTACGCCCCACAGGAGCAGTTTCGAAGCTTCACTGTTGCAGAATGCGAGCTACCAAAAAGAGAAAACCACTTAAATAGATTATTTCTAACTGGATGTAGACACATATGAAAACCAAAATTGAGTATCTCATGAGGAAATACCTTGTATATTGGTGCAATTTTGACCGTCCACTCTAAAATACATGTGGTTGGAGGAATGGCTTTAGAAAAACATCAATAACACTTTCTCTGTTGTGGAGTGGCTGATGTTTGTGATGTAGAACATCCCCACAGAACCGTTCCTCTGGAAGACACTCTGCACATAGACAGGACTTTTTTGTAACAAATTCAGCAAAATTTGAATAACTGAAGTAGTACGCACTCAGATCCAGCCACTCTTGACAAAGGTAGCAGCTTCTATTTTGATATTATAGCTCAGGGTGGCTCAGTGTACTTCACTATGAGCTGACAGTTAAAAGGACATTTGTCAAATTCATGTGGTTTTATAATTATTAAAGTTCTCACACGCTCAAAGACATAAATGTCAGCCAACAAGGGATCGCTCATCAAGCTTAGCTATATAGAAAAGTACATTATTGAGATGAGACCAAATAACAGCAGGGTGAAGACAGTAGCAAAACAGAGGATGACCAACAGTTTCTGTGTCAGTGAGACATTTCAGCTGGTATGGCCGTGCTTCTTTCCAGCGCTCAGCAGCTTTCTGCTGCAAAAGGACCGTGACACTGCCCTACTTCTTGAGGCTCAGGAGAAGGACATCAATCCAAAACAGCAGACAGCCTTTTCATATTTTTCTCTAAAGAATGCAAATAGAGTATTGCAAATATGAAGTAATTAACAAATTTCCCACGTATGGACTAATAAAGGTTATCTTATGTTATCTTAATCACCTTTGTTTCTGCTAATGTCACTTTTACAAATCGTGTCCCATCAGCTCTCATGGCTGAACTTTGGCTTTGGGTCGGGGAGGACAAAAAGCTATTAAGGACCTTTTGATTTGCAATCCAGTTCTTCTCTAAAGACATGACTTATTTCTGTTTCACTCCTGGACCAGACTGAATGTTTTTCCTTGATGAGCATTACACCAGTGAACAGTCATCCACACAGTTCTGACAGATGAATTGTACCAACGCTGGCGGTCCTACCCTCACAAGAATGATTATTTTGTTACAGTCCAACAGTTGACTCTACATAAAACTACTGATACAGTACCTTGAGTCGGAGCCTGAGGCTGGGATCAGACAGCAGATGAATGCAGCGCTCCATAACATCCTTAGTAATGCTGAGGTGGGAGGGAAGCTCTGCTTTCACATCATGACTACCAATATCTGACACATCCTCACACTCAGTGGGAGGGACCTCTGCAATGGCACCACATGTACAGTTATTCATCTCCTCTACACTCTGAATCTAATATAACCACCACTACAGTCTACAGCTGATATTCCACTGGCCCTTAGACAGACCTATTACCTCGGTCTTCAGTGTCATCGTCCTCTATTCCAATGCTCTCTGCCAGTTCTTTCTGTTTGCAGTAATTCAGCAGGAATTGGCGAATGCTGAGGTCTTCCTGTCACTGGAGCTTTGATTGGAGCTGGCAGACTTACTGGTCCTGCTACAAGTGGAAGGAAACCACCTCGCTAAAGGAAAAACAAGACAACAATATGAACATAGGTTTGGTTACAATAAAATAAGTCAGTTGATCAAAATCAGTGTGACACAGACAATGATGTTTTTGGAAAGAGCCCATTAGTGACATTTAATTTATACATTTTTACTGTGGGCTTGTAAAACTTCTGTATGAATATTAATTCTACAACAGAAAACCACTCAGCATTTAAACCATCACGATGTATTAAATGTTTCCAAAGATGCTGATAATTTGATAACAAGCAAAGTTATATATCCTGAAATGTACTCATTGATAGAAACTTTGAAAGGCACTGCAGAAAACAAAGTTAAGCAACACAGAAAAATGTGGTAGCGAATGCCTTGAGTCACATTTCTTCCTTATACGTGAGACTCAAGCTGACATCACTGTTGAAATCTTACCCAGTGCCTTCATGAGCGCGTGCAGCACGGAGCAGAAAAGAGCAGCTGTGCGCTCGTAGCTGAGATCCAGATCCTGAACCATGTCCCCGACCAGCAGGCTGCAGTCAGAGTGAGTCAACAGAACTGTCAACACCCGTGGAGCCTGGCCAACAAGACAGGATTACAATGAAATACAGTACAAGCTCAGGGCAGCACAGGCTTAAGCAGACAAAGAAGGAAATGGGTAAATCCTCCAGCAGTCATTTCTGTCTCCATTTTGGGCTAAAAACAAAAACACGTCATAACTACCTGTGGATGCTGGCTGAGCCTCTGAAGGTTGAGTGATATGTCATTAAGCAGGTAGTCAGAGTTCTCATTGATCAGTTCCTTGAGGGAAGCGTATCCACAGGCCTTGCTGATGTCCTACATGGAGCTCAGCGTCACCTGGCTGACCAGCAGCGTCTCCTCACCAGCTTTCTCCAGCACAGCATACAGCGAGGCCATCAACAAGGGAAATTGCAGCCCAGCGCCTGAGCACAGCAGGCGATGCCCTCGAGTTGGATGCACAGCTGACAGATGTTGCTGTTGAGCTAATGGATCGTGGATGCAGATGTTGATGATGAAGGAATCACTTGGAGAGAGCTTGTATTTGAGTTGCTGGCATCACTGTTGCATATGGAGGGGAGTCTGGATGGACTGAGCAGCTACGCAAAGAGACAAAACACGTGCTAATGCACTGCTTTCTAACCACTTTTACACATGCACTGCAGCTCGGAAGTTTTCAAGATATTGTCCATGCACGTGAGAACGCAAATGTCTGACACACTTAGATCAGACATTAAACAGCCTTTAGCCTTCCTGCTCCTGAGTGAAAGCCTGTATTATATCTCACTGAGCTCATGTGGGGTAGCACAGATTAGCCTTTCTCAAGTCAAGAGTGGGGGCCAATTTAGGATCTTCACTCAAATTTAAAATACAAGGGAAACCGATGTATTTCCTTACATAAACAAAAACCACACAAGCGCTTATAAAATGCTCATCCTACCCAGTCATACGCAAAGTGTTAAAATCAACGTGTGATCCACCTGCCACTAAGAGATATTATTTCTCTTTGGTAGATGGAAAAAATGTAATCAAACTCACTGTCAGTAGCTACAACAGCACATTTGTTATAATATGATGAATCAAGCATTTAGATATTAAATAGTATTGAGGGAGACAGGATCAAATACAGTGGGGCAAAAAAGTATTTAGTCAGCCAATTGTGCAAGTTCTCCCACTTAAAAAGATGAGAGAGGCCTGTAATTTTCATCATAGGTATACCTCTAACTTGTCTGAGTTTTAAAGAATTGATTTGCAAATTATGGTGGAAAATAAGTATTTGGTCACCTGGTGTTAAAACACCAGGTAGGTCCCATCATGGTTGTCACAGATATTGCTTCTTGGGCTTCCCTTAGCCCTGCTCGTCCGCCATTGCCGCGTTTGAGTTTTGGACGAAATGCATTCTGGGATATTTAGCTGTACCAAGTCCACACAAGTCACCACCGATGCATGCTCGATAAAACGGGCGGCGCGAGAACACATCCGGGACTTTTTCGCATTCTCGGCTTGATGCTTACCCACAAAGTGGCTAGAGAGACAGAAAAAAAGAAAAGAAACAAAAAACACAACGCCAAAGAATGTCATTTGCACACTAGCATGGGAATAAACGTAGACACAGTGCACCCAGTAATTTTG